>NC_069115.1:9389962-9564962 GCF_025612915.1 Magallana angulata
AATTGATTTAAAAAAAACAAATTTTAATTGAAGTGTATTATGAGGTTGTAATGCAACTTAATTTACTTACAAGGTTAGATACAGCCAGTGGAATATAAGTGGCTTTTATGTGAACAATGAATACCCAATACTAGTATATTAAAATACAAGATAAATAGTTTCCAGAACTATAATACTAATATGCTTGTGTATATGAAGGTTGCACCCTCATTTGTATGGTTGTAGGTGAGGAGGTATAGATGTATCGATGTACATACAATGTATGACTGCACATACGGATTCCGGACCATGGCTACAGACGATACCAATGATAGTCTTTTAATACATCAATGCACAGTTTGATATAGAAACTGACCAGTTTCATAACTTCTTCGAATTACTCTAACACGGACTGTCTAATTCCTTCCCAGAATTCCAATTTACGCAAGCGCAATTGAAGTTTTTTTTTTAATTTAATTAGTCAACCCACTGACATAAAAATAAGGATTTTGCATATTATTACATCGTCGAGAGAAGTAATATTCATTTCTGTAAAAAAGGTTATCTAATTCACATTACATAGCGGTGTCTCTATGAAACAGCACCAGCTGGTGTAAAATTTAGATGCTCGCTTTTGCATAAATTCTCCAGCTCATCTTTTTCTTAGCTGATTATATATTACATGTATTTTGAATGTCCAAATCTATTCGTATCATTAAATAATATCAGACGACACACATTTCCATGTAGAAAATCTCAAAGATGCCATCAATTTTGACAAATTACTAAATTTTGTCAGCACGTAACAATTTTAAACTTGCAAATAGTCTTCAAAAATTTAGAAAAATTTAAATAAACAAGTTATCTTGGAGAAAAGGTTACGTGTTTTGTAGGCGGGTTAGGTTTTTTTTAAAAAAAAAACTGCAATTCCTGACATGAATCATAAGTACATACTGTTTATAACGATGCTTGCTACCCTTTGAAAATTTAACTCGGCATTTAATCTCACTGTTTATAGAATTTTTGAAACGATTATACAGACTGTGTTCGACAAATATTTTTCCAAAAACATTTTCTTCCTGTCTTGTTCAAAACACATTTTATATACAGGTTTTCAATCACGACACGTTTTTATAACAAAAGCGGAACTGAAAATTTAGTCATTATAATCGTTTGACACCATATCACATATATTTTTAACCCGCAGCAACAACGGAAGACCTACTCGTGGCTTTGCCACGAGCTCTGCTCTAGTTCTTATTAATATTTATCCATTGTTCCCTGCATCAAAGCAATGCTCGCCATTGGGTATTTCAGCCATCCGTTGACTTGTTAATGTTTGTTAACAACTTCTGGTTAGGCGTGCACTCTTCATGTTGTTTTTGAATTTATCAATAAAGGTGATTTGATTGAAAAAGTATTTCCATCGTATGTATTCCGTTATGGATTTATTGCCCGGGTTTTCCGAAAAAATTAAAATGAAAATTGGTACCGTTAATAAAATCGATGAAATCTAATATATTTCAGAAGAATTTAAAATTTTACAAGAATATGCACGATCGAGACCTACTGCATTTAATACTCATTAATTTGCAACAATGTCCTCTAAACCGGGCGTTGCCTTATCCGGGCAATTTTTTTAGAACCCCCCTCTGAGACAAGGTTTGCTGTACAATGTACAAATTTGTTTACAAATATTTCGCCTCGTGTTTAGATTAACTCCTTACGTCGAAGCTAGTATGCTTGTATTACGACTTTGACATATGTCCTTTTTATATGATCTATCATAACATATAAAATGTACAGCATGACTATTTAAAACAACAAAAATAAAGCAAACCAATTAAACCAATCATTCGGAAGATGAAACCAAACGGTTTTCTTTTCTAAACATTAACATGATGTATTTTTAGGTTTTTTTGTATACCCAATTTTTTAAAATTACTTTGAATATTTTAAACGTTAAAAGGAGAGCAATTCCGTGTAAATACGTCTATAACTTTGTAAGATCATTCATTTGGTTTGCATGGAAATTCATTTGATACTGTAATGACCGACAAACCGGAACATGCAACTTAAATAGGCACCTAACATTGAAGGGAAATAGAAATATCTAGCGGATCTAAATTTTAAAATATTCTTAGGATAAAATTTTGTAATTATGGCAAACATAGATTTATTATTTTTTATCTCCTTCAATATATAATTGCACTTTTGTTTGTCTCAATCTCTTTTTAACTCTTTGTCGCCAAATCTGTCAGAACTCGTGGTCGTTTTACCCTCTTGTGAAAACCAAGCTGAAATGTTCACAAGCCTTGTACCACTTAAGCTGCCTTTTCTCGAACGCTTTTCATTAAATATATATCAACTGTTACTTTCTACACCCTGCTTTCTCTCTCTCTCTCTCTCTCTCTCTCTCTCTCTCTCTCTCTCTCTCTCTCTCTCATAACTCATAAAATCAAAGTACTGAAGTACTGAAAGCCGGGCTCTTTTGGTGTGTCTTTCTGCATATTGTGTAGTAAAGACTGAAAATCTCTCACTCTCTCTCTCTCTCTCTCTCTCTCTCTCTCTCTCTCTCTCTCATGCTTTTAATGTCGGCAAAGCATCAGAGGGCGACCAAATTCTGTAAGCGGCTATAAACAAAAAATAAGTCTGTCTAGTAGAAGTTAAAAAGTTCAACAGTTGCTGCCTTGAATTTTGCATCAAGCATTATATATTCAATCCCCGTTTCTTCATCGTGCAGCAAAGTAGTTCATGGAAATCCATGCGCATTGTATGTGTCCAAAATGCATAGTAATGTTTTAAAAACACGTTATTAATAAGAAAACTAAAAAAAAGAGACAATTCATTCGAAATTTAAAAAAGAAACAAAATGCCAACACTTTTGACAAAACGTGGCGGCTCTTTGGGTAACTATTTGGTATAGCGGAAGCTTTACCTCGACGCTGTTTGGTTTTTTGTTTATTTGTGCTATTTATAGTAACATTGGCGATTGGCCTGCCTATAGCCAGGACTCTGCTTTCAGCAGAGCCCGGCTAAAAATCTAATATTTTGTTAGCCAAATGAAATATCACAGATTACAGATATTTAAGATGTTCGATTGGAATAATCCTGTTGTGAATAGTATGGAGGGTAATCGTGTTCAAAAATCCAGACATGTAAACTTGTAAATCCGAATATGCAATCGTGTTGATGTGTGAGCCTGAGCATGAATATGTGTAATTCTGATCGTGTAACCTATAAAACACGGGCATAAACACGTGTAAGATTTGACTCAGTTCCTTCGCATGAAGCACATTTTACAACTTTATTGTTTACATTAGTTAATTAAACCTTCAACTTTGCACACTTTCAATGCGTAGTTTCTGCGTTTGTAACTTCAGCCTCGGCAATAGCACATCTGACATGATACAAATTGACAAATGTAAAGTCTACAAGTTTGTCGAATTTTGACATGACCTTATATGGCAACTGCCTTGCTGTGGGAAAAGGCATGCCGTAACCGCCGGACCGGAATGAACGAAAAATAAACATAATATTCAGCTAAACTGTTGCAATAAGCTTTTAATGAACGACACCTTTTCTATCGAAAACACCGGTATTATTTTTAGAAAAAAAATTGAGGTGTGATTGAAACTGGACCAAACAGGAAGAGGTTCATGTAGAAAAAAAATCGTTGCCGATGTGACGAATGCTCTAATTTCCGTAATATAATTCTTATGGTATTATAAAAGGATATGCCTAATATCTTATATCTCTAAAAAAAAATTGACATGTAATTTAAGCTGTGGGGGGGGGGGGGGGGGGGGGGTTATACCAATAACTCCAATCTTACCTGCCCAACCCCCCCCCCCCCCAACCCCCCCAAATCATGAAATTCCTAATCCGTGGTGGTGGTGGTGGTGGGGGGGGGGGGGGGTTGTGCTAGTATACTTACTATGACTCTAATTTTCAATATCACTATTAATATTTCATTCTCTTTAAGGTCTTTTAAGGAACAAATTTGTTTGTTGCGAGGAAAAAGTAGGGGGGGGGGGGTTGAATCCTCTCTGTTGCTATGTTCCTAATGGTTAGGTCTGTAACAATATTACTATAACTATTTATAGTTGTACGTTTGATAATGTGCCTAAGCGGCCACGCAAAAGATCATGTATTTTTGTATATCACACAAGCGACATTGATTCCGATTTGTGTGCGCTATGTTATGATGATGTACCATGTGCTTCTAAATAAATAGTAGATCTCCACGTTCCTGTCTAAAGTTCTTGACATATTGATACATGGTGTCAGAAGTAAAAAAGTGAGTACGTTTTAAGTAACAGACACTTGCTTTGTGGAACATACATGGTGTATTGAGAAAAACGTCGAAGTACGTCTGTGGACCGAATTTCCTCGCATGCAGAGAAACGCAGCGTTGGAGTTTGAAGTAGACTTTATTCGTAAGAGCCGATGAGCATCACTGATCAGATTGACTTTAGTGAATCCTTACGACATTTATTCAATATGGGAGACCAGGCAGCGGCCATGCAGAGTCACATTCCGTTACCCCCGAAACTAGATTTAGGCGGGAACATTTCTCAAACATGGAAAACGTGGAAACAAATATGGAACTCTTACGTGATAGTGACAGGACTTGCAGACAAAGACAATGCGTACCAAGTGGCAACGTTTATTACCTGCATCGGACATGAAGCATTAGAGGTATATAACGGACTTCCGTTCAGAGATGAAAATGAAAAAAATGACCCCACTGTCATCCTAAGATTAATGGAGGAGTACTGTGTGGGAAAGACAAACACGATATATGAAAGGTACGTCTTTAACAACAAGCATCAGGAATCCAGTGAATCTGTGGACGCTTACGTCACAAAATTGAGGAAACTATCACTGACATGTGAGTTTGGCCAGTTAGCAGATCAGATGATACGAGACAGAATAGTCTGTGGCATAAAAGACAATGCAGTTAGAAAAAAGTTACTACAAGAAGCTGACTTGTCATTACAGAAGTGCGTTGACATATGTCGAGCAGCTGAAAAGACTGCAACCCAGATTAAATCTATGAACCTGCAAGATGAAGTTCATGCACTGAACAAGTCATCTAGAAAACCTCTCAAGGCCAACGCTCCACACAAGGAACAGAGAAAAGGAGGAAAGCCTCATCACGCCGGAGGAAAACCTCATCACGCATCAGGGAAATCTCACCAAGCAAAGAAAACCTCGTGCAGCTTTTGTGGATATCAGCATCCAAGAGAGAAGGAAGCTTGTCCAGCTTACGGCGAAGTCTGTGCAAATTGTGGCAACAAGAACCACTTTAAATCCGTATGCCGACAACCCGAGAAGAGAGTACATTTGTTGGAGAACTGCGACTCTGACTCTACATCTGATGATGAAATTCTCAGTGTGGAACAGACCTCGGGAAAAGAACATCCAAAGAAATTATTCGCTCGTATGAAAATTAATGACCAGTCAAAACTAGTGAAGTTTCAGATTGACTGTGGTGCAACCTGCAATGTGTTAAGCCAGGACATTATCCCGAAAAATGTGAGATTTCATAGAGGACAGCACACCTTGAGAGTCTACAATGGCCAAGAGATGAAGACCATTGGTGCCTGCGAAATTACCTTGACCAATCCAAAGAACGGAGAAAGTTATGATGAGAACTTTGTCGTTGTCAATAGTGGGTCACACCCCATTCTGGGTTCAAGCACAAGTCAACGTATGAAATTAATTGCTGTACAGCATGATAACATCATGAACATAGAGGACTCCGCTGAGGATCGGAAACTCTCTATGGAAGAAATTGAGAAGAAGTTTGGAGACATCTTCACTGGAAATGGACGTTTCAGTGAACAAGTACATCTGGAAGTAGATAATACGGTTCCCCCAGTGAAACTTCCATTGCGACGAGTCCCAGTCGCAATCAAACCCCTACTACAGCAAGAGCTGAAAAGGCTGGAAGGGTTACAAGTCATTGAAGCAGTGAACCAGCCAACTGACTGGGTCTCGAGCCTCTTAGCATTCAAGAAATCCAATGGCAAGTTACGTATTTGTATAGATCCGAAGCCTTTGAACAAGGCCCTGCGGCGCAGTCATTACCCACTTCCGATAATCGAAGATATATTACCGGATTTAGCAAAAGCACGTATCTTCACACTCTGCGATGTGAAGAATGGGTTCTGGCACGTTGAGCTAGATGAGCCGTCCAGCTATCTTACAACCTTCGAAACTCCATATGGACGTTATCGCTGGCGTCGTCTACCATTTGGGATCTCACCAGCACCGGAAATATTCCAGCATCGATTGGAACTAGCCATTCAAAACTTACCTGGTGTTAAAGCTGTAGCAGATGACATCCTCATTTACGGAGAAGGAGAAAGTGAAGAGGAAGCCATACGTGACCATGACCAGAAGCTGAGCAGATTCCTTTATCGTTGCCGTGAACAAGGAATCAAGTTGAACAAGGACAAGTTCAAGTTGCGACTAAAAGAAATGCCCTACATTGGACATGTACTGACAACCAAGGGACTGAAGCCTGACCCTCATAAAGTACAGGCTATCATTGACTTTGAAACTCCTAAGGATGTAGCCGGTGTTCATAGATTCCTAGGACTAGTGAACTACCTAGCCAAGTTTATGAACAACTTAAGTGTCATGTGCGATCCGATTCGTTCCCTCATACACAAGAACGTTGTTTGGAGATGGACACATGAGCATGAAGAAGCCTTTAGCAAGATCAAAGAAGCAATATCACAGGCACCTGTATTGAAATACTTCGACTCGAAGCTAGAAACGACGCTGCAGTGTGATGCATCAAGCACTGGACTTGGCGCAACCCTTCTACAGCAAGGACAGCCTATCGCTTATGCGAGCAGAGCCTTGACTCCAGCTGAACAGCAGTATGCACAGATTGAAAAAGAGCTATTGGCTGTTGTGTTTGGAATGGAACGATTCAACCAGTACACATATGGAAGAAAAGTACTTGTGGAAAGCGACCACAAACCCTTAGAAATAATTCACAAGAAACCTCTGATCTCCGCTCCAAAACGCCTTCAACGCATGTTTTTGAGACTACAGAAGTACGAAATTGAGATCATGTACAAGCCAGGCAAGGAAATGTACGTGGCAGACGCTCTATCCAGAGCTCATCCCAAGAAACTATCCAAAGAAGCTTGTACAGAAGAAGTGTTCAAGATATTTGAAGATATCAACATGGTGGAATACCTACCAATCTCACAAGCAAGGATGTTGAAGATTAAACAAACCAGTGACGTAACACACGAGTTGCTGAAGAAAACTATCCTTGAAGGATGGCCGAGAACCAAGGAAAGTACACCCATGGAAGTGCACCCTTACTTTCATGTGAGAGATGAACTTTCCGTTCAAGATGGTATCGTATACAGAGGAACCCGCTGTGTCATACCAAAGGGATTACGGGCAGAAGTAATGAGGAAGCTTCACCAGTCACACATTGGAGCAGAAGGGTGTCTTCGCAGAGCCAGAGAATGTGTGTATTGGCCAGGCATGAACTCAGAAATCAAGGATCTAGTCTCTAAGTGTGACACTTGTAGAACTTATGAACCGTCACAACAGAAAGAAACTCTCATCTCGCATGAGACACCTAACCGTCCGTGGTCTGTCGTAGGAGTAGACCTTTTCCAGTCACCAGTCAGCAATGACCAGTACCTCATCACAGTAGAATACTTCAGCAATTTCTTCGAAATAGACAGATTGGAGACCACTTCATCAGCAGCAGTGATCAACAAGTTAAAACAACACTTCGCTAGGCATGGAATTCCAGACAAAGTCATCAGTGACAATGGACCCCAATTTTCCTCTCAACAATTCAGTAATTTTAAGCATATGTGGGAATTCGACCATAGAACATCGAGTCCAGCCTACCCACAATCAAATGGGAAAGCAGAAAATGCAGTTAAATCAGCAAAGCAACTGATGAGAAAAGCTAAACACAGTGGACAAGACCCATGGCTTGCTGTACTGGATTTCAGAAACACACCATCCCAGGGTATTGGAGAGAGTCCGTGTCAGCGACTAATGAACCGTAGAACCAAAACGCTGATGCCTGTAAAAGAATCACTACTCTCATCTGTTGGTGATCGAGCTAACATCAAGAACATGAGGAAGGAAAAAGACAGACAAGCGCACTACTATAACCGAACAGCGAAAGACCTACGCGAATTGCAACCAGGAGACACAGTGCGAATGAAGCCAACACAACTGCGAGACAAGGAGTGGAAGAAAGGAACAATCATCGGAAGAGAAGGATCCAGATCGTATAACGTGCAAACTCAAGACGGAACGTACAGGAGAAACCGATCTCACCTAAAAGATACACATGAGGAAAGAAATGACTTTACGGTATTTCCGGAATACACATCACCGTCTATCGAGGATCTTCCTGAGAACGATCGAAAACCAGCCATAGATGAAACTGCTGACCTGGAACAAAACGCAAATTACCAACCAATGGTAATTACGAGCAGTGAAGTAACAACTAACAGAGAGTCCGCTCCGACCACTCGTTATGGCCGCGTTGTGAAACCACCACGTTATTTGGAGAACTATGTGCAAGCGGTGTACAATGTCTGACTGTTGTGAACTGTTGTTTTTGCATTATTTTCAAAGTCTAGTCAAATGTAAAGTTTTAGATATTTTTGCATAATATTGTCAAGCTAGTCAATATTTACAAGTAGCTGTAGATCTTTTCCTTTTGTTCATATTGTTTGATAAAAAAAGGGGAGATGTAACAATATTACTATAACTATTTATAGTTGTACGTTTGATAATGTGCCTAAGCGGCCACGCAAAAGATCATGTATTTTTGTATATCACACAAGCGACATTGATTCCGATTTGTGTGCGCTATGTTATGATGATGTACCATGTGCTTCTAAATAAATAGTAGATCTCCACGTTCCTGTCTAAAGTTCTTGACATATTGATACAAGGTCTAACTTGGCAAAAATGTGGGGGGGGGGGGGGGGGGCTAAGTCCCCCCTAGCCCCCCCCCCCCCTCCCGGTTCAGACGCCTATTAATAAGAATGCGTATATATCTTTATACACGTGTATTCAAACAAAGTCATTTAATGTAATTTTTTCAGTTCTATGAGGATATCTGAAGCCGATCGAATTCTTTACTCGCATCTTTTATTCATTCTCTTGACAAAATGTACACCAATCTCATAATTTAATTTTCCGAAAAATAATGAAATGTTGTTATCCAGAGATTATATGATTATAGGCTTACCCTAATATTTTTTTTTTATTTATTCCGTCCCTATTCCGGCGATTACGGCATGCCTTTACCTGCAGCTAGCCTTTTTCTATCAGTGACGTCATTGTTTCCATATAAGGTCATGTCAAAATTCGACAAGCTTGTAGACTTTACATTTGTCGATTTGTATCATGTCAGATGTGCTATTGCCGAGCCTGAAGTTACAAACGCAGAAACTACGGATTGAAAGTGTGCAAAATTGAAGGTTTAATTAACTAATGTAAACAATAAAGTTGCAAAATGTGCATCATGCGAAGGAACTGAGTCAAATTTTACACGTGTTTATGCCCGAGTTTTATAGGTTACACGATCAGAATTACACATATTCATGCTCAGGCTCACACATCAACACGATTGCATATTCGGATTTACAAGTTTACATGTCTGGATTTTTAAACACGATTACCCTCCATAGAATAGCGCCCCTTTTGTTGAAATGGGTAGTGTAATGCATTATATTCTCAGCAGCAAAATGTCAGAAATGGACACAGGTGAATGTATTTACATTTCAACTCGTACAACTGTGAAACGCTGTATTATATTCATTGATGGCAGTTTTTCTTTATTTTACGCACTGTGATTTTAATCAATGGTTTGATGCATCGTTAACCAATATAATTGAAAATTTAAATAATTTAACAACGAATCAATGTGTGATAATGTATACACGTAAACACGAGAAGCATGTGTCCTAGACTACAGCGAATCGGTTGTCCACTTGCGCGGCGTCTCCCAGCCCGTGTTATGTAAATGTACCCTCAATGTGCTGGGATTGAAATGTTTTCAGTTTAATAACTGAATTTTATTTTCCAACAATAACACTATTTTATGACATATACAAGATCACAATGAACGCCTTATTTCATTGACAGTCATACTATCTATATATTTTTTTTTTGATTACGAGACAAAAACAGCATTACTTCGTAGGTAATGGTATAATATTTTTTTCATTTACTCTTTTAATATATGGTTAAAATCGAAATTCTTTGTGTTTACAGCTACATAAATAAACACATGTGTGCATTACAGCAAGGCGCAAATTTTGTGTATTGGATAACGGTATACCGCTCGCTAGTCCTGCCGCGACCTGTTTCCTCGGCCGCGGGCAGTGGATCGGATACGTATGATTGTTTACATACATGCAGCTCGGAATCCAGTTAGATTTTAAATGCGACTCAAATGCATTGCATGAAAGAGGTTCTTTTACCCATATCGTGTTTCCCTAGAAAAGAATTAAACTGTTTAGACAGTTTCCGAATGTAAGCTGGAACACTGTCTATGGTAGTAGGTAGGGGTATAATCTTTTTTTTATTTACTATTCAAATCGTTAAAATCGGAATTATTGAGTTTGCAGCTACATAAATAAACCCATGTGTGCATTACAGCAAGGCGCAAATCTTGTGTATTAGAAAACGGCAGACCGCTCGCTAGTCCAGCTAGCCGCGACCTATTTCCTCAGCCGCGGGCAAAGATGTTCACATACACAGCTCGGAATTCAGCTAGATTTTAAATGCGACTCAAATGCATTGCATAGAAGCAGTTTTTTTTATCCATAATGTGTTTCACTAGAAATAACTAAACTGTTTAAACAATTTCCGTATGTTAACTGGTACCCATTATGTCAGTTATACGCACAAATACCACATTTATTTGTCAAATAAAATACATATACATGGTAACAAGTCTAGCTTTTTACTCTCATATTACGCAATAACCGAACAAAATATTATTGTTACGGCATTAATAAGATCATAATGAACAACTTTTGCAGCGACAGCCATGTTGAAATCTTAACCGTTTTTTTAGTTACAGGGCGATTACTTTCAAGAACTCTAGGTCCCTTAACAAAATATTTCCGAGAAAAAAGATAAAGTAAGAAAACCATGCAAAATCACAACACTTTTTTAATTTCATTTTTGGAGCCCTGACATGCTTCTGCACTTTTTGCGCTGAACAATTATAAATGCCCTATTGCAAATCTACATTCTTGTGACTATCATTCCTGAAATTTTGAACTCAGAATCTTTTTTAGTTAATGAGATCCTTCGTGGACAAGCCGACCCTCTAAAAATCGTTGAATTCTTAATATCTCAAAACCGGAAGTGACGTCCCGATTAAAAAAAAATTCCAATAAGGTTCAGAGCAATATCTATCAGATCTCAAAGTTTCACGTAATTCAGCCGAGTAGTTTTTGAGAAATCGTGTACACAAAATTTGTAAGAAAAAAAAAGAATAGGGAACTAGAGCAAAGCTCGTTGCAAAGCAACGAGTGGGTCTTCCGTTAATGTCGGAAGTAAAGCTGGAAGTTCCTGTAAGAAGCAGAGCTCTTAAACCAATAACAAATGTAACTAAAATAAAAAGATGAAAAACTCGAATTATTCCTGGTACGACTTAACAAAATACGAATTATTTTAAGTACGACTTAACAAAAACCTTTCCGATTTCAAGAACGACTTAACAAAAAAAATCCGAATCTGTTCAAGTACGACTTAGCAATTATTTTTGGTATGAGTTAATTTTACTTTAAACATTACGCTATTTTTTAAACCAAGGACGCGGAATCAAAATTTCCGGAAAAATCAATTTTTAAACCCCAATTCCTCTGTAATGCATCGTCCGATTTGCAAACGGATTTCAGTGTTAGATTCAGATTATTAAGCTCTACCAAATACATATATTTTTTTTATTTGATCAAAAAATTAAATTTTTCGAAAAATTTGAATCACTTCCGGTTTCGACCGGAAGTGACAGATTTTCATTTCTCGGCCCTATTACATAAGTAAAATGACAAATGTAAAATCGGAATGAAATGACAAAATGACTTTTTAAATTTTTTTTTTAAATGACGTAACGTAAAAACGAAAAGGTCGTTTTCAAAGAAACTTTAGGATCTTATATTAGAGGCATAATAGTTGCACATAATCTCTCAAAGTTTCATTTCAATTGGTTATAAACTTTTTGAGTTATAAAGCCGAAAAGGAGTCAGATACAAAAGATGTCACCTTTGACCTTCCAAACTGTGTGCTTGTTGCACCATCAAATGTCAGAAACTTAGCAATGTAATGTTTATTATATTTCTGTGAACATTTCCTATGTAAAATTACAATGAATAAACATGCTATTCCATCTAACTGTGAAATAGTTTCTATGCTATCTGTCCATGGTGAATAGTCAACGAAAGTATTCACCGGCAGCATTCGATTTCCCTTTTTTAAACTCGGAACACCTCTGGTATAATCCGATCACAGCATTAAATTCAAAGTCCGATAATTCTAATTTGTTTATCATCAAGAAATTCTGCATGGCCAACAAATTAAGTTTTCTTCAGGATAATAATTAATATATCTATATCTATTTACTGACAGAAAGACAGACTAAGACTGTTGTGTTGTGTGAGGATGACAGACAGTTTATTGTCCCCCTCAACAGCAACTATTTCACTTGGCTTCGCCCATGAAATAGTGGCTGTCTTGGAGGACAATAAACTTGCTATCATCCTCATACCCAGTGAATAGGTATATAATGTCCCATCCACATAAATTTCGAGTTATATAACCTCCCATTTGTAACTTGCAATTTCACAGTGTAAAGTCAACACAACAGTCTTAGCCGCAAGTTTCACCATTCAATTCTCATATACGTATTAAACATTAGGGGTTTTCATGTTGCATACCAATTCCAACAAGGGAGATCCCTCTAATGATGATCATTAAAATTCATTTTATGAATCTAAGCAACACTCATAAGCCTTCAAGTACAGCATCTCTTAAGGTGGCTCAAAACACCTTGAAATATTTTCTCAAATCAGCAGAAAATTACTTGATTATGATAGATATCATAATTGATAAGAAGTGTTTAAGTCAAAAAGGCAAAAAATGTGCAAATTTGGATGAACAATTACATTTTCAAAAATTTAATTCAATAAACAGTAACAAAAGCTCCAGGCGGACTAAAACTCAAACGGTTTAGAAACCCAATACTTTAACCATTAAGCTATGACGGTATACAACCCAATCGAACGATATTAAGTGTTCAACAAAACATTTAAATCGCCATCTTGTGAAGTAGTGTCTTAAAAAGTATAAGTCTAGGTGTAGTGATGTACCTTAATTTTACAAAAATATTAACGGGTACTTTATCCGAATCGTCCCTTGCTACCTTTAACTTAGTACATTTTATGAACAGATGTCTTTGTCTTAGAATAAGAAAGCTAATGCAATTCTGAGAAAAAAGTATACCACATATTGACAATTCCATTGAGGTTTAATAAACATATGGCCATTTAAGTGAACCCACCATTTCCAATTTCTTTTACTCAACACAGGTTTATAGGGTTCTCCATAGTAAAACATCTTTACCTGACCTTTTAGAGGTCAATTGTTGTTCAACCACCTTTAATAAGAAACCTTATTCAATACAACATACATCTACATGATATTATCTTGATAAAAGCTTCACATAACTTAGAAATGCCCTTACATGTATACCCACCCCCTATCTTTTGATTTTCATAAAAAGTCATGGTTTGAAATATTTTGCCTAATTTTCTGAAACTTGTGGCAATTTCTATGAGTCATTTCTCACACATGTTTGAAAACAATCATCAATGATACTAAAATTTGTTCTTTTTATGTTTCTTGAATGATTTGTAGCATTTTAATAAATAAATAGACAAGTATTCCTGCATGTGATTTCTTTTTTCCATGAAAAAAAGTAAGCTAACAATCATATTTATTAAAAATCTAATCTATTCTGGTTTCTTGTCTCTTTTTAACCATGATAAAACAGTAAGATCAACAAGTTCAACATCAGCCTTAAATAAAATTAAATTCAAACACACCCGGGTAGCTGGAGGCGGAGGAGAATTCCATTAAAAATGTTCAAATTTGACATGTTTTTTTCTACTTTTTTTATGCATAGATACCTTAAAAGGATGAAAATAGATTGTTTCTTGCTCATTTCAAAAGTAATAATCATTGCTGGTGTTATTCAAAAGTCAAATGTACATTTACATATCCTACATGTAATCTTAATGGAGAAAACTGGAAAGAGTTGGGTGATTTTTCAACTATGTAAACACATCTAAATATCTTTATAAAATAAAAAATGAAGGAAATATAATTGCATACTTTTATTGAAAAACAAATTTTCACAACAATTATATTTCTTTAAACAGCCTTAATTTTGTTTTTCATAATTTCTTATCAAACATGAACAAACCACAATAGGACATGATGCTTTCTTAAAGTTCCATTATTGTTCATGCATTATCCGATTTAATTTGAATTACCGGTAGATAGTCTGTAGAACACAGGGAATATGCATGTGGGTAGAGGTGACAGGTTAACCTCAAGAGCTGAAACCACAAGAATCAACAGGTAAAAGCCATGTGGTAACAAGAGTCTGCTTTAAGCTGAAATGAAAAAAAAAAAATTAGCTGTGTTAACATACATGTACTTGTAATAGCTGTGTTTACATTAACATATACATAATATTTTTGGAAAAAATACACTGACCATGCAGTGTTATAAGTATGACATATCCAAATACCGGTATATGACATTAACATTTAGCCAGTACAAAAACAAAAATGTGCATATCAAGTCATAATATCATACCATTAAAATAATTTCTTGGGTATAGACATATCAGATTGGGAGAGGGCGAGAGCAGGAGTGAGAGAGAGAGTTTGTTTTACTTGAAGTGCAACAGCAATATTTCAATTCATAAACTACAAAGGAATATTACCAATCCAAACATGCAGTGTCAAAGTATAAGCTTCTGGTACGTGTATACCATGTTTTGTCAATTCTACTGGGGTTTATTGCGAATAAATTTAGCGAGGGTTTTTTTTTCTTACGAATTACATGTTTTAAAAACAATACTATGTATAATGCGCATAAAAATGAGGAATTAATAATACATGCTCATTTTAAAATTCAATGCACTTTGGATTTCTTTTACAAGATCGAGATATTTTTGTCACAAAATTAAGTTGCCCTCTGACAGTTTCAGTCTTTGCCAAGATTAAAAGAGAGAGAGAGAGAGAGAGAGAGAGAGAGAGAGAGAGAGAGAGAGAGAGAGAGAGAGAGAGAGATCTGAGGCACATGCAGTAAAAATTATTTACATGCTATGTAGATGTGATATGCATGTAAAGCTTACCTAAAATGAATCAATATGTATAAAAGATAATCTAATCCTCAAATTACAATGATTCTGTGAAATACTTATATCTTGAGAAGACTGTTTAATAGATATCATGGAACATTGACCTAAATTCTGAGCTTGATATAATTTGAAATTTGAGACTTTTCATCTCGCACTCTGTTTTACATGCCTGTTACACAAGCAATAACCATATATAACAGAGAGCGAGACAAAAGGTCTAATTTTAATTAGATTGAATATTTACTTTGTCAAATATATTTATTTAATTAAACACAAGCATGAGTTTTTTAATTTAAAAATTAAGTGAAGGCGATATGGTAAAGATCTGCTATATTTAAATATTTAGGGTAAAGTTATCATCATGCAAACATGCATTCTAATTACAACATTCTATTCTTGTGTACCTTAGGACTCCCACCGCTTTTAATTTTAAATTCTTCATGCAATTTACTACTGATATCCTCTCTTCACTTGCCTCGGATAGTCTTTTAAACACCATCACCAGTCCCGTAAATTCATGTGGTCCATTTTGTTTACATGTAAAAATGGCGACTCTCGATCTCGATGTAAATTCAACATACTTGATTTTCCGAGGTCGGTAGCGTGTTTCGGAGAAAGTCTGAGGCAAATAAAGAGTCGATATCAGTAGTAAATTGCATGAAGAATTTAATGGTACTAATGTTTTCACAGAATTTGCGTATAAATAAGGTAAATCAGTCCAAAACTAGCGCACGTTTTTCTGCGCAATAAATATACATGTACAATTTTTTCAATGGGTGGCCCTGTAGCTCTCCGGTCTGTCAATATTTTTTTCCCGGAGAGCTACAGTTCTGCAGCTACCGTGAAAATACACTGGACAGATAATATTCCGAGATTCCGCTGACTCTAACGATCGCTTTTATATTGTGATGTACTTCAAAAGCGGAGGTAAGAGTCAGAGGAATCTCGGATTAGATTGAAAAGTGCAAATACTTTGAAAAGAAAAAGTCAATACGACATATCCTGTATTGAAACATACCTTTATAATCTGTCATACGTTAGTAGAGCTGAAATTTCCACTATCGACGTCTTGCAGGCCATGCTTCTTTTAAAAATGTAGACACACCGCTATCAGCTGTTTGTTCGCAGTCAAAACATGGCGAGTTGAAATGGGGAATCGTACGATAATTATTTCGATTAAAACTAATAAGACTAATAAAAACTAACAACGTAATTATCGATCGAAATAACGAAATTGTATCGATAAACACTTTAATTAACTATTAAAAAACAGAGTCCGGTTTTATGACCTGCACGAATTGTTTTCAGCAGGAGTTACTTTCAGTGTGAATTTTACACTATTTTTTAAACCAAGAACACGGAATCAAAATTTCCGGAAAAATCAATATTTAAACCCCGATATCTCTGCAATGCATCATCCGACTTGAAAACGAATTTCAGTTTTGTATTAAGCTTTGCAAACTCTACAATATGCATATAATTTTGTGTTTTATATATAGTTTAATTATCAGTACGAATTGTTTTCAGTAGAAATTACTTTCAGTGTGAAATTTGCACTATTTTTAAAACCAAAAACACGGAATCAAAATTTCCGGAAAGATCAATTTTTAAACCCCGATATCTCTTAAATGCATCATCCGATTTGAAAACGAATTTCAGTTTTGCATTTAGCTTTGCAAACTCTACAACATGCATATAATTTTATTATTCGCTCAAAAAAATGAAAATTCCGAAAAATTAGAATCACTTCCGGTTTCGACCGGAAGTGACAAAATAATTTTTTTTGTAAATTTGCCATAAGTAAATCCGCAGATTTACAATCACAGAGAATTTCAAGTCTTTATAAACAACCGTTTACGAGAAAAGTCCTGGACAAAATCACTTTTTGAAATTTTTAAAAATGACGTAACTAGAAAACGGAAGTGACTTAATGACTGAAAGTTTAAAATCTTCAAGGGACAAGTATTTAACATTATCCCTGAAAATTTCTTGCAAATCGGTTGAATAGTTTTTGAGATATAAAGCAAAAAAGAAGTCAGAAGGAAAAACAAGAAGAATAATAATAATAAAACTAGAGCAAAGCTCGTTGCAAAGCAACGAGTGGGTCTTCCTTTAATGTCGGAAGTAAAGCTGGAAGTTCCTGTAAGAAGCAGAGCTCTTCAACCAATGACAAGACTAATTAAAATATAGATATGAAAAAAGTCGAATTATTCCTGGTACGACTTAACAAAATCCGAATGATTTTAAGTACGACTTAGCAAAAACTTTTTTGATTTCAAGAACGACTTAACAAAAAAAATCCGAATGTGTTCAAGTACGACTTAGCAATTATTTTTGGTACGAGTTAATTTTCCTTTGAACATTACGCTATTTTTTAAACCAAGGACGCGGAATCAAAATTTCCGGAAAAATCAATTTTTAAACCCCGATATCTCTGTTATGCATCGTCCGATTTTAAAACGGCTTTCAGTGTTAGATTCAGCTTAATAAGCTCTACAAAACAGATATTCGTTTTTGATTTGATCAGAAAATTCATTTTTTCGAAAAATTTGTTTCACTTCCGGTTTCGACCGGAAGTGACAAAATAATTTTTTCTGTTCATTTGCCATAAGTCAATCCGCAGATTTACAATCACTGAAAATTTCAAGTCTTTATAAACAACCGTTTACGAGAAAAGTGCTGGACAAAATCACTTTTTGAAAATTTTTAAAATGACGTAACTAGAAAGCGGAAGTGACTTAATGACTAAAAGTTTAAAGGCTTCAAGGGACAAAAAATTAAAATAATCCCTGAAAATTTCTTGCAAATCGGTTGAATAGTTTTTGAGATATAAAGCAAAAAAGAAGTCAGAAGGAAAAACAAGAAGAATAATAATAATAAACTAGAGCAAAGCTCGTTGCAAAGCAACGAGTGGGTCTTCCTTTAAAGATGGAAGTAAAGCTGGAAGTTCCTGTAAGAGAAAGAGCTCTTAAACCAATAACAAGAGTAACTAAAATAAAAAGATGAAAAAAATCGAATATTCCTGGTACGACTTAACAAAATACGAATGATTTTAAGTACGACTTAACAAAAAACTTACTAATTTCAAGTACGACTTAACAATAATTTTTGGTACAAGTTAATTTTACTTTGAACATTACGCTATTTTTTAAACAAAGGACGGGGAATCAAACTTTCTGGAAATATCAATTTTTAAACCCCGATATCTCTAATGCATCGTCCGATTTTAAAACGGCTTTCAGTGTTAGATTAAGCTGAATAGGTTCCACAAAACAGATATTCATTTTTGACTTGATCAAAAAATTCAATTTTTTCGAAAAATTTGATTCACTTCCGATTTTGACCGGAAGTGACATATTTTCATTTCGAGCCTTATTACAGAGGTAAAACGACAAAATCATAACCATTGAAAATTTCAAGCCTCTATCTTAAAGCGTTTTTAGAAACGCTGCGGACAAAATGACTTTTTAAAATTGTTTGTTTAAATGACGTAACGTAAAAACGGAAAGGTCGTTTTCAGAGAAACTTTAGGATCTTAGAGGCATAATAGTTGCACACAATCTCTCAAAGTTTCATCTCAATCAGTTATAAACTTTTTGAGTTATAAAGCCGAAAAGGAGTCAGATACAAAAGATGTCACCTTTGACCTTCCAAACTGTGCTTGTAGCACCATCAAATGTCAGAAACTTAGCAATGTAAAGTTTATTATATTTCTGTGAATATTTCCTATGTAAAATTACAATGAATAAACATGCTAGTCCATCTAACTGTGAAATAGTTTCTATGCTATCTGTCCATGGTGGTCCATGGTGAATAGTCAACCAAAGTATTCACCAGCAGCATACGATTTCCCTTTTTTAAACTCGGAACACCTCTGGTATAATCCGATCACAGCATTAAATTCAAAGTCCGATAATTCTAATTTGTTTATCATCAAGAAATTCCAACAAATAAAGTTTTCTTCAGGATAATAATTAAGATATCTATAGCTATTTACTGACAGAAAGACAGACTAAGACTGTTGTGTTGTGTGAGGATGACAGACAGTTTATTGTCCCCCTCAACAGCAACTATTTCACTTGGCTTCGCCCATGAAATAGTGGCTGTCTTGGAGGACAATAAACTTGCTATCATCCTCATACCCAGTGAATAGGTATATAATGTCCCATCCACATAAATTTCGAGTTATATAACCTCCCATTTGTAACCTGCAATTTCACAGTGTAAAGTCAACACAACAGTCTTAGCCACAAGTTTCACCATTCAATTCTCATGTACGTATTAAACATTAGGGGTTTTCATATTGCATACCAATTCCAACAAGGGAGATCCCTCTAATGATGATCATTAAAATTCATTTTATGAATCTTAGCAACACTCATAAGCCTTCAAGTGCAGCATCTCTTATGGTGGCTCAAAACACCTTGAAATATTTTCTCAAATCAGCAGAAAATTACTTGATTATGATAGATATCATAATTGATAAGAAGTGTTTAAGTCAAATAGGCAAAAAATGTGCAAATATGGATGAACAATTACATTTTCAAAAATTTAATTCAATAAACAGTAACAAAAGCTCCAGGCGGACTAAAACTCAAACGCTTTAGAAACCCAATACTTTAACCATTAAGCTATGACGGTATACAACCCAATCGAACGATATTAAGAGTTCAACAAAACATTTAAATCGCCATCTTGTGAAGTAGTGTCTTAAAAAGTATAAGTCTAGGTGTAGTGATGTACCTTAATTTTACAAAAATATTAACGGGTACTTTAACCGAATCGTCCCTTGCTACCTTTAACTTAGTACATTTTATGAACAGATGTCTTTGTCTTAGAATAATAAAGCTGATTCAATTCTGAGAAAAAAGTATACCACATATTGACAATTCCAATGAGGTTTAATAAACATATGGCCATTTAAGTGAACCCACCATTTCCAATTTCTTTTACTCAACACAGATTTACAGGGTTCTCCATAGTAAAACATCTTTACCTGACCTTTTAGAGGTCAATTGTTGTTCAACCACCTTTAATAAGAAACCTTATGCAATACAACATACATCTACATGATATTATCTTGATAAAAGCATCACACAACTTAGAAATGCCCTTACATGTATACCCACCCCCTATCTTTTGATTTTCATAAAAAGTCATGGTTTGAAATCTTTTACCTAATTTTCTGAAACTTGTGGCAATTTCTATGAGTCATTTCTCACACATATTTGAAAATAATCATCAATGATACTAAAATTTGATCTTTTTATGTTTCTTGAATGATTTGTAGCATTTTAATAATTAAATAGACAAGTATTCCTGCATGTGATTTCTTTTTTCCATGAAAAAAAGTACCGGTAAGCTAACAATCATATTTATTAAATATCTAATCTATTCTCGTTTCTTGTCTCTTTTTAACCATGATAAAACAGTAAGATCAACAAGTTCAACATCTGCCTTAAATAAAATTAAATTCAAACACACCCGGGTAGCTGGAGGCGGAGGAGAATTCCATTAAAAATGTTCAAATTTGACATGTTTTTTTTCTACTTTTTTATGCATATATACCTTAAAAGGGTGAAAATAGATTGTTTCTTGCTCATTTCAAACGCAATTATCATTGCTGGTGTTATTCAAAAGTCAAATGTACATTTACATATCCTACATGTAATCTTATGGAGAAAATTGGAAAGAGTTGGGTGGTTTTTCAACTATGTAAACACATCTAAATATCTTTATAAAATAAAAAATGAAGGAAACATAATTGCATACTTTTATTGAAAAACAAATTTTCACAACAATTATATTTCTTTAAACAGCCTTAATTTTGTTTTTCATAATTTCTTATCAACCATGAACAATTTCACCACAATAGGACATGATGCTTTCTTAAAGTTCCATTATTGTTCAAGCATTATCCGATTTAATTTGAATTACCGGTAGATAGTCTGTAGAACACAAGGAATATGCATGTGGGTAGAGGTGACAGGTTAACCTCAAGAGCTGAAACCACAAGAATCAACAGGTAAAAGCCATGTGGTAACAAGAGTCTGCTTTAAGCTGAAATAAAAAAAATAAATTAGCTGTGTTAACATACATGTACTTGTAATAGCTGTGTTTACATTAACATATACATAATATTTTTGGAAAAAATACACTGACCATGCAGTGTTATAAGTATGACATATCCAAATATATGACATTAACATTTAGCCAGTACAAAAACAAAAATGTGCATATCAAGTCATAATATCATAACATTAAAATAATTTCTTGGGTATAGACATATCAGATTGAGAGAGAGCGAGAGCAACTACAAAGGAATATTACCAATCCAAACAGTGTCAAAGTATAAGCTTCTGCTACGTGTATACCATGTTTTGTCAATTCTGCTGGGGTTTATTGCAAATAAATTTAGCGAGGGTTTTTTTTCTTTCTTACGAATTACATGTTTTAAAAACAATACTATGTATAATGCGCATAAAAATGAGGGATTAATAATACATGCTCATTTTAAAATTAAATGCACTTTGGATTTCTTTTACAAGATCGAGATATTTTTGTCACAAAATTAAGTTGCCCTCTGACAGTTTCATGAGTCTTTGCCAAGATTAAGAGAGAGAGAGAGAGAGAGAGAGAGAGAGAGAGAGATCTATCTGAGGCACATGCAGAAAAAATATTTACATACTATGTAGATGTGATATGCATGTAAAGCTTACCTAAAATGAATCAATATGTATAAAAGATAATCTAATCTCTCAAATTACAATGATTCTGTGAAATACTTATATCTTGAGAAGACTGTTTAATAGATATCATGGAACATTGACCTAAATTCTGAGTTTGATATAATATGAAATTTGAGACTTTTCATCTCGCACTCTGTTTTACATGCCTGTTACACAAGCAATAACCATATATAACAGAGAGCGAGACAAAAGGTCTAATTTTAATTAGATTGAATATTTACTTTGTCAAATATATTTATTTAATTAAACACAAGCCTGAGTTTTTAATTCATAAATTAAGTGAAGGCGATATGGTAAAGATCTGCTATATTTAAATATTTAGGGTAAAGTTATCATCATGCAAACATGCACTCTAATTACAACATTCTATTCTTGTGTACCTTAGAACTCCCACCGCTTTTAATTTTAAATTCTTCATGCAATTTACTACTGATATCCTCTGTTCACTTGCCTCGGATAGTCTTTTAAACACCATCACCAGTCCCGTAAATTCATGTGGTCCACTTTGTTTACATGTAAAAATGGCGACTCTCGATCTCGATGTAAATTCAACATACTTGATTTTCCGAGGTCGGTAGCGTGTTTCGGAGAAAGTCTGAGGCAAATAAAGAGGCGATATCAGTAGTAAATTGCATGAAGAATTTAATGGTACGAATTGTTTTCACAGAATTTGCGTATAAATAAGGTAAATCAGTCCAAAACTAGTGCACGTTTTTCTTTGTAATAAATATACATGTACAATTTTTTCAATGGGTGGCCCTGTAGCTCTCCGGTCTGTCATTATTTTTTTCCCGGAGAGCTACAGTTCTGCAGCTACCGTGAAAATACACTGGACATAATAATATTCCGAGATTCCGCTGACTCTAACGCCCGCTTTTATATTGTGACGTACTTCAAAAGCGGAGGTTAGAGTCAGAGAAATCTCGGATTAGATTGAAAAGTGCAAATACTCTGAAAAGAAAAAGTCAATACGACATATTCTGTATTGAAACATACCTTTATAATCTGTGATACGTTAGTTGAGCTGAAATTTCCACTATCGACATCTTGCAGGCCTTGCTTCTTTTAAAAATGTAGACACACAGCCATCAGCTGTTTGTTCGCAGTCAAAACATGGCGAGTTGAAATGGGGAATCGTACGATAATTGTTTCGATTAAAACTAATAAGACTAATAAAAACTAACAACGTAATTATCGATCGAAATAACGAAATTGTATCGATAAACACTTTAATTAACTATTAAAAAACAGAGTCCAGTTTTATGACCTGCACGAATTGTTTTCAGCAGGAGTTACTTTCAGTGTGAATTTTACACTATTTTTTAAACCAAGAACACGGAATCAAAATTTCCGGAAAAATCAATATTTAAACCCCGATATCTCTGCAATGCATCATCCGATTTGAAAACGAATTTCAGTTTTGTATTAAGCTTTGCAAACTCTACAATATGCATATAATTTTGTGTTTTATATATAGTTTAATAATCAGTACGAATTGTTTTCAGTAGAAATTACTTTCAGTGTGAAATTTGCACTATTTTTAAAACCAAAAACACGGAATCATAATTTCCGGAAAGATCAATTTTCAAACCCCGATATCTCTGAAATGCATCATCCGATTTGAAAACGAATTTCAGTTTTGCATTAAGCTTTGCAAACTCTACAACATGCATATAATTTTATTATTCGCTCAAAAAAATGAAAATTCCGAAAAATTATAATCACTTCCTGTTTCGACCGGAAGTGACAAAATATTTTTTTTTGTAAATTTGCCATAAGTAAATCCTCAGATTTACAATCACAGAGAATTTCAAGTCTTTATTAACAACCGTTTACGAGAAAAGTCCTGGACAAAATCACTTTTTGAAATTTTTAAAAATGACGTAACTAGAAAACGGAAGTGACTTAATGACTGAAAGTTAAAAATCTTAAAGGGACAACTATTTAACATAATCCCTGAAAATTTCTTGCAAATCGGTTGAATAGTTTTTGAGATATAAAGCAAAAAAGAAGTCAGAAGGAAAAACAAGAAGAATAATAATAATAAAAAAAAACAATAGAATAACAAGAGGGTCTTCCGTTGAAAACGGAAGACCCTAAAAAACAATAGAATAACAAGAGGGTCTTCCGTTGAAAACGGAAGACCCTAAAAAAACAATAGAATAACAAGAGGGTCTTCCGTTGAAAACGGAAGACCCTAAAAAGAAACCGAACGAAAACAATAAGGTCTTCCGTTGGAAACGGAAGACCTTAATTAGTAATCTTCAAGTTCCAATGATAATTAAAGTATATATAACAGATGACAGATTTCTCATTATTAAAGACCAAAAAATTCGAGTCTATTTTTTTTTTAATATAGTAGTATAGATGTATAAATATATACACTAAAGCTGTTCCGTGTCGTTGCTAGTCCATTTAATGTGCTGCTTTTACAGAAAACTATATATATATTTCCTTTTTATATCGAGTAAATGTATTACGACAGAAATATCCATTAAGGATTTCCTTCTTAATAACTAAAACTCATACATAGTGCAAATGTACAAACACAACGGGTAAAAATTGGTAAATAACCGCACTTAAATTCCAGTTTTTCATAGTTACTTGTATTTCCCTTACATGTAAAAAATACTATTGTATATTGTTCAATGAACGTTGCCCTTGTATTTATATGCAAACTAATTCACGAATAAAAACGCCTGTTAACTACCATCACTATCATCATCTCTAATTAAGATAATTTCAAAAATGTTTATGACTTTTAACAGTTTGTGATGATAAATTATTTTTACACAACGAGTTCTTTTTCCATCCCCAAGCAATGCCAATTTGGGGATAGAAAACACACAACGAGTAGGATAAAAAATTGTATTTAGTAAGTCATTCAATTCATTAGAAATTATTTTTATCACACATTTTACCACATTTCTTGTTAAACCTCAACCAAATTATAATTATGAGCCGCAGAACACATGTTCTACAAGACGTAAATAGCTGTGCACATGGATAAAAAAGTTTAATGAATATTAAGATATCATTTTCAGTCATATTTTTAATCACTTTGTGTAAAATAATTAAACATCGTTAAATGCTTTACATTTCTAGCTACAAAAATTCCAGCTGAAATGCATTTTTTTTTTACTTTTTTTCAATATATGTCAATCGACCGCCTAGATATACGATATGTTTAAATACATCTGCCTGTCTTTAACATTTACAGTTTAAATGAGGTAAATGTAACAATACAGTTATAAGAATCATAGATTGTGTAGCAAATTACGATGAACAAAAACGCACCCAACGTGCCGCAAAGGTTGCAAAACAAATATAAAAGAGACCAACATGAGTTTTGCATGATTAAAAGTTTACTAAAGTATAAAAATAGGATTAGATATATGATGGTTAACTATGGCTAATAAGGTAAAAATGTTAATATAAATGTGTGTTACATTAAATTGCATTTTTATTCCCTTCTCTTAGGGAAGACTTGTTGTAATTCAAGAATTTTGAATCAAAGTACTAAATGTAATTCAAGCGGTTAGTAAGCTTGGTGTTTTTGTTATTTTTGGGAATACATAGATTAAGATTTAATTTTAGGGCACTATGAGTATAAATTCAAGTTTCACAAATAAATTTTGAGCTTAGAATTGTCAAAGTAAAGTTACGGTTAACCTGGTAAGATGCATGACCACTTTTTATAAAACGATGACCAACTGTTTTCGAACGCATATCGTGCATTCCTTTTGGTATTGTTCATTGTAATGGCAATGTTCTTCAAATTTTATTATGAATTTAGCACAATTTGTTATATTTGCTTAAGAATAAAAACTCTAAAATGAATGAACAAATCATCAATAAATTGTACATTGTTTTACGTCATCAATTTAAGCAATGAATTGAGATTTTTTTTTTTTTAGATTTTACAGAGGCCGATTAAGGGTTTTTTTGCGGAAAAACTACAGAAGCAAAACTCTTTATTTTTTAACCATATGTAACTTAAACCAACTCTAGTTTATTTGCGAAGTTTCAAGACAATCGACCGTCTGGTTCTTTTTAGGGACAATTTCAAAGTAGATGTACATTTACTATAGGAAAATATAGGAAACTGTCATTTTTCCGCACATCGAAGCAGATTAAAAAAATACTACAATAGTTTTTTTTTTTTCTCAAATCATTATATATTATTAGTAAAATCATTTTCTATCTTATATGTAAAAAATATTAAATTCTACTGTCTGGTTTTTAGTAGGGTCCATCTCAAAATATTAAAATGCACCAAATTTTGCTATATATTTGGATCATTACGAATGAAGATTGGTAAAATGGATTCTTTTGAAAAATAAGGTAAATGTCCGCGAGGAAAGCATCATTCTGTAAATAAAATTTAAATGGCGTAATTTTTTTCTTTTTCTTTTATGTTATTTCTTACAACGAACTCCTATAAAGCTTCATTTTATCATAACGTCATAAGAGCGCAATGGCAACGCTCCTCTACCCCACAACGAAAAAACCGTTTTAAAAAATGTCCTTGAAAAATATAAATATTTTTATCTGTATTCTATTTATTGTGTCAAATTTTATAAATGATATCGAAAAAATCTCATAGGAAGTATAAATCGACTATATTAACATGCGTAATCAAAACTTAAGTCGGCCTCCTTAAAAAGCGTATTTTTGCAAAGTACATACTTTGCAACAAAACTCATTTCACTTCAGAGAAAATTGCCATTTCATGGTAAATGCGCAAAAAAGTGTCTCTTAAAAAGTTGTTTTAAGTTTATACATGAAGTCTAAGAATATCTGAATAATGAACGCAATAAAGTTGTGTTTTTACACTTTTTTAATTCAATAAATAAAAAATACTAAAACCGTCACTCTAAATATTATGCAGTAGTATTTTTCACTTAGTTGTGAATCTGAAGCGCATTTAAAAATCTAATAAGTCCTAAAAAGAAGTCTGAATCAACAAAGATTATGCAACATTGTTCAATTAGTTGACACAACACGCTTCCTATACACACGGCGCCAGGCCTGTAACTAAAGGTGAAACAGGTGACTGCAGTAAGGTGTGAAAATCGGGACTTTGTGTACATGATTTCTAACCCGAAAAGTTGGTTTTTCAAAAAGAAACAAAGAAAGACTTAATTTCATGCTTGCAGAATATAATTATCAAATAAAAAAAAAGGAAATTTTATCTCTGACATCGATAGTAGTATGTAGTATTCGAGTCCAACCTGAAAATATTATAACTGTGTAAGATGCATTAATATTTTGCAGTAAAATCAATTCATCGTTTTTAATATTACTCCAAAGCTGGCGGTTTTGTTTTGCTTTTCCCACGTAATACATAAACTTATAAAAAGTTATCCGTTACGTATTGAGAAGTATTATTTTCATTAAATTTTGAAGTGTCTTGCCTGCTTTTCATGTGGTTTTTATACGCTTTCTACGATACAATGCGTTTTGTATGATACGTGTTTCCATCATGCGGTACGATGCGCTTCTCAAACGGTACGGTACGTTACTTGAACGATACGATACACTTAAGATAAGAAAGTTGCTTGCTTTCAATACGCGTTAAAGTGTAGCACTGGGTTTCGGGATTTGTATTTAACAAACATGTTCATTAAATTATATAAAAAAAATACTTTTAAAATGATTGGATTATCTACTAAATTGTTTTTATATTGAAAAAGCAACAGAGGAACATCAGCCACAGCTCTGTGCCTACCTTTATTTACGTTTTGCTTAAAGAAAAAAACAAATAAAAAACAAAACAAAACAAACAAACAAATGCAAAAACAAACACCAAACATACAAAAAACAAACAAACAAAGAAACAACAACCAAAAACAAAACATAACAAAATAATACCTTGTTATGCGCAGTCAACATTAAAGTACAGCATCAGTTTTTAAAACATACGACAATCGAGAATATAATATTTTGTATACTGTACCTTGATCAACCTCAATATCACTGCAATGTCATGTGCGAAGTCTAAGTTAAAGATTCCACAACGACTACCTTTCAGTATATATTTTGAAAGCCCACTTTACATATTTTTTTTTTTTTTTACATTTTATTTGTTTTAAAGATAGCGTTATCTACTTTTAGGCATGATTGTGTCTGTGCAAAACATAAACAACTTAGGCCTATGTGGGACGTTATTCAACCGTTGGGTGTATGATAAAAGTTTAGATAGAATCAGTTACAGCGTTTGTTCTTGACCTAAATACGGTGTGTAAGTGGTCAGTAATTTACATTTGGAACAAACATTTCGCTTTCGATCTATACAAATTCAACTGATCACGCAAAATTTCATGTGATGAATAATACTTGTATTTTATCGACTGCTTTCGCATTAATGACAGAAAGTAAATAATAAACAAACCTAACGTTTATAACAATTAACAAGGTTTTATTGGTACAACACTTGACATCGTAATAACACCCTTAAAATGTTCGGTGAAAGGTACAAACCCGAAAAGTATTACTACACAAAAGAAGCTTGCGACTGTCGTGCGATAATAGTTTCGTGTAAACCATTCAGCGTTCCGTGTGAAACGAACATCTTTACGATTCGTACGGAACACTAAATGTTTGTCACGAAGCTATTCGTTTTTTCCCACTCAAAAATTTAAACAGAAACTCATTATGAAAAGATTATGATTTTGCAGCAGCAGCTGTAATAGTATGTTAGTAATCTTTAATCAAAAAGAAACTACCGAATGTTCATCGTGGAATATTAATTTAAAACTAATTTCAAAACAAGATTGGGCACGACTGGCTACGATGTTTCTAAAGCAATCTTACATTGCTACAGAGGCCTTAGTGGTTTCTGTCATTTTTGTAATTACCCTAATACTCTCATTTAGAAGAAAAGCTTTGTATAAATATATAGGACTCATTTAAGTTTTCAAAGCCACATTATTAAGATCCATTCCCTTCTGAACTGAAATGAATGGCTATAAATATATATATAATGAAAGCGCTTAAGCTATATTGAACGTTTTTCGTGTTTTCTTATTTTTCTTTTTATTTAAAACTCGCCGACCACTGTGGTTTTTATTGTGTTTCAATATATATATATATATATATATATATATATATATATATATATATATATATATATATATATATATATATATATATATATATATATATGAAAAAAAATCACAACACCGAAATAAACTCAACTAGTTTCATTTTAAATCATCAGGAGTTTGAAAACATGTTGCTAAGTTACACAAATACACATACATACAGTATACTTACCTAAATACCAATGTACGTCCGTCAGTGAACATATAAGGAACTGTGCAAGGAATAAAAGTCCTAATTTTACCGTTTTTCCTTTTTACAAGTTTCTGAGGGATACCACAGAAAAAGAACGTGAGGCAAAAGAAAAACTGTTTATCAACAAATATAGACCTGTTTAAAATGCCTAATAATTATATAATGTATCAGATAAAAACTGTTTCCCGTAATTATTTTATATATTTCTATTATTTGTATGGAGAATTTTATTTTCCCGTACTTAATGTATATCTTTATATTATGACGTCATAATCAATTCGGCTTCATAACGTAACATAATACTAGCGTTTTATGACGTCACAATAAGAAATATGTATTCGTATGTATGTGTATTTGTGTAACTCAGCAACATGTTTTCAAACTCCTGATGATTTAAAATGAAACTAGTTGAGTTAATTTCGATGTTGTGATTTTTTTTCATATAATACTACGTGTGTGGATTTATACTATTTATTTTTGGTATATATATATATATATATATATATATATATATATATATATTTATCTTAAATTTCAAGGAATATCTAAAGTAAGTCTTATGGTTAATTTTTTGCACATTTGTCCATTTATCCTCATTAAGAGGCCTATTTATATATATATATATATATATATATATATATATATATATATATATATATATATATATATATATATATATATATATATATATATATATATATATATATATCTTAAATTTCTAGGTATATCTAAAGTAAGTCTTATGGTTAATTTTTTGCACATTTGTCCATTTATCCTCATTAAGAGGCCTAGGAATTAGAAACATTTGAATTGAAATCTTCTTGCTAGCTTGCATGGCGATACACTCCATTATGTTTAAAAATAATGAGATATATTGTGTTATGTAAGTATAGGTGGTAAAATTCACAATATCACATACTGTCATGTAGTTGTTAATAAATTTCCTTTTGTTGGCTAATTAAATCTTCATAAAATTTATTGTATTTTTTATGTCGAAGTTATCAACGATTCAAACTGTGTAAATTTGAATACATTATAAAATCCAGTTACCTCACACTAATCAAGTTAAGATGAAAAATTGAATAATTTAGTGTAGTGTTCGAGCATGTGTCAAAATTGCTTTGAACATTATATATAATCACTACACTCACGATGCGTTTACAAGGTTAAAAAGAAATTCATGAACACGGTACAAAATATGCTTCAAAAAGTGTCCTCCTTCTTAGTTTTAACATTTTGTTTTTATCAGTCAATAACAGTTGATAACTTCAAATTTGGAAAGAAGTTACCAAGTACTCCTTTTATGGTTATTAATAATCTAGGAATGCAGATGTGTTGCTCGGAATGTGATGCCTACGCTATGTGTCTATCTGTAAATTATAACCGCAAACTTCTTGTGTGCGAATTGAACAACGTGAAAGAAAACAAGTCTGGTTCTTTGATAACGGATGACGATTTTGTGTACAACGAAATGGCTGACCAGGTAAATTTTGGTAGTATTTTATTTTTGGCGAAATTATTTCTAATAGAAATATGGGTGAATGGTTCCATACTTAACATGAAAACTAAATTCAATTCAAAAGGATGAAAGCCTCTTTAATATGAAGATAGAGTATTTATTGTTTTGGTTTTTTAAAGACGGGGTTTGCACTTTGATGTATCTTGACAATTTCTATTTCCAAGAAATAGACTTTAAAATTTAAAACAGTTCAAATGGTACTTAAAAACATAAATAGGATGTTTATAGAATAAACTGATATGAATTTTCATTCATAAGATTGGTACATATTTGATGCAAACAAACGCTTGACATAAATTCAAACAAAAAAGTCAGGTCAAACTGCATTTGTTATAACCTCTTATAAAACTTATAAAATTAAGAATGTTTTTGTAGAGGTAGAAAAAAAAAACCAAAAAAAAAAAAAAATTAAAAAAAAACACCTTAATTTGGCAATACAAAATGTCGGTTCTGTACTTTGAATAACATATATACTTGAATTTTTAAAACGTATAACCAGAAATAAACGCTTATTGCTTGTAAGTTATTTGTTTTTTTTTTTATTTCAAAAATTTGATAAAAAAAATTGTCTGTGTATTCTAATGCACGATTGGAATCACTGTGTACTTCTTTTGTAGTCTAAAAAGGTGTGCGGCTCTGTTTATTGCCATCATTATTCCAAGTGTGTGAAAACATCCTTCAACATATCAGTGTGCATTCCTATGGGTGAGGTTTCAAATTGCTTTTCGTGCTGCTTACCAAATTACCAGAACGATTGTTTGATTTCGGTATCTAGTTTCTAATTCAGTTAGTATTGTTTTCATACATGCACGGTTATTCGTTACCAATGTATATCCGATTCATGTCAACAACTGATGCATTGTCAGAACTGTTACTTTAAATTAATTTTGTTGCAGTTTGCAGTAACAATGAACCAGAAATAGAGAATGGTTTCATCTCAGTTCGAAAGTATAACCCACCTTCTGTAACATACAAATGCAATTCTGGATTTTTTGACTTTGGAGATAAAAATACAACTTGGTGTGTTCCGGGCAAAAAGTGGGAAGTTCCTAATTATAAATGCACACAAGGTATGAATTATACCCGCCAACTATAAGATACAAGTTCAGACTTTCTTAATCAGGCAACTGATGCTGAATTGAAACTAAATGGTAAAGTGACTGAATGACAGCTCTATTAATAACTGACCTTTCCTGACCTTTCATTTGAGAGGGTTGTATGGTCCTCGACATTTCAAGCGTGTATTTATCTCCTTTAAAGGAAAAGCTATATTTTAAAAACATAAAACCCAAACCAGATTTAATAGCACACCTAAATTTATTTCATGCAATTTTCCATGACTAAATAATAGTTTATAGCGAAACAAATGATTACTAAAGCTTAAGACACATATTATAGTTGATTTTTTGACACCCAGCTACTGTACATTTTAAATAAAGAGTCTAAATTCATTAGTATAATTTGCATGAAAAAAAAATCCTTAACACAAGTGAAATATGTGTTTGTTTTATATATTCCATACTCTCTAATCAAGGTTACAAATGAAATCTAAAGCACTCGCTATTCTGCATTGTTCGCTTATACAGGTTTCTAATCATCTGCTCTGGTGTATACTTACATATATTTAAGCAAAAGGACAGAAGATATATGCTCGAGCAATAATGATTAATATTTGATTACAGTAAAACATTACACGCAGCATTGTGTTTCTCTTTTTAGATATAAATATTTAATCTTAAATTAATAGAGTAAAACGATTTTTCTTTTTCATGAATTTTGTTTAACATGATGATGCATATTTAAACATTCGTTAAATTGGTATACTGGTAAAAAACGATCTGATATTTTAGAAATCATACTGTACTTCCAAAATATACCAGTTTTGTGACGTTTTAAAATTATTACAGGCTTCATGTAATGTATAATTTAATTAAGGTTGTCCCAGTTCGTGGGAAGTTTATGAAACACACCAGTACTGCTACGTGGGTCGGGGATTTGAATGGATAGATGCTAAGGTAAACGTTTCTATCACTTGTCATATGTTTAGCTCACATATTTTCTCTTTGTTTGTATTTATATTATTCATGGCTTTTTTCATCCATTCAAACTTGTAATATGTTTTATGGTGTGGCCGTTTGGGCAAGCGCATCAAGAGCCACAATTTCCCATCATTGTCAACTACACAAATCCAATAGACTCGCTCCATACTAAACTGCAATTTACTCTTGAAGAGAATTCAATCAGTGAAATATATAAACAATAATTAAAAATAATTGTGAGTATAACTTCTCTTCTTTTTCTTGTTGTTGTCTGATTTTAATTTTTCACTTTCATTTTTTTTTCAAAGAAAATAAAATACAATGTACCGTTCCATATATCAGAAACTTATGGTCATCCAAGTTCATGATTTTATATTTAGTTTTAATGCCATCTTTTCAGTCATTCATAATTTGATTATTAACAAAATATGCAGACTGTTGATCATAAAAACAAATTCTCATTAAATACAAGATTCACTAGAAGCTACAAGTTATTTACATGTACGTGTAGATGATGCGCTACAAGTTTAGATGAAAAACAAACGCAATCAATGATGAAGTCATTCACTATATTTTAGGGGTATCACTTACTAAAAGTACACCTACCAGCATTTGAAAAAAGATTTCATCCTCTCATTTTTTATAATGTTTTAGGAGTCCATGTGCCAAATATTTGGCACAACAGGCTTTTATTCATTTTTTTTTTAAAGAGAAACGTTTAACAACGGGAATAAGATTCATTCCAAATTAAAAACATGAATGATTTTTTTCTTTTATTTTATATTAAATGGTTTAGATGGCATGCGTACGAATGAACGCCTACCTGATTGAGCTGGAAAATCCGGGTGAAGCGACCTGGGTTTCTGAAAATGGTAACTTTTAGCAAATTGTGTATAAACTCTGAAGTTTTGAATCGGTCAAAGAAATCCTTGGAATGAATATAAATTGTTAAATGTTAAATTTATTTATCAGTAACAAGTGGAGAAGCTCCTGTGATATGGATTGGATTGGCTGTTTCTGGGTCAGATGATACCTTTTACTGGAATCACTCTCACACTGCACATGGTTCTAGGGGCTGGGAACCTGGATACCCTGTAAATCCTTTGGAGCGAAGATGTGCAGGGTTTGACACAGGATCCCGTTCTTTGAAGAACTTTCCTTGTAATTACACGATGAGTTTCATGTGTAAAAAACCTTATAGCTAAATATTTTTTTTTCGAAAATTGATTGTTTATATCGCAAAAAAAGAAAATTCATCACTGTAATGGAAATGTTTCTTTCCAAACGTTCCTCTAATGACTAGTGCAGTAATGAAAAAAAGAACATTGTTAATGTCAAATAAAATAGGTTTTTTTGTTGGGTCACATATTGTAATCTCTTTATTTAGTTCATTTCGTATGGTAAAGTTTAGACAGCGCTTGATAATAAAATGTAAAAACGATACATTTTTGCACCAGTTTTCTTTTTTAATGGTAGGCGAATAGTCCATTACATGTAAATCTTCATGTCATTTTATCAAAGCTACATGTATAATGGAACCGGATGCTTCAACAAAGCGCTTCTTATTATGAATCAAAGGATTGAGCGTATTGAAAGCTGGACCAATTACTGGATGCTTTATTACCGTCATACTGTCAAATTTTAAACTTCTATAGAAATTATTCTTTCAATGAAGGAAACGTTTATATTGAGTTTTGAGTTGGACAATAAAAGATTGATGCTTCGAAACTCTAAACTATCATTTTCATTTGCTCGAAGAACTTATTTTTTAAGAGGAAATAAGTTAAGCGGAAGTTTTGTTCTAGGGATCAAATCTCTAATGATTGTTGAATGTACTTCATGAAGACTCCAAAAATAATCACAACACTGCTTATTAATGGAGTGTCTCTTTTAGGTAAATTTTACTTTGATTGGTTTGGAACGTTATGGCTATAGTTTCATGTTTAAATGAAATAAATTCCGGTTTGCGCTGATAGTTTTATCAAATATTAAAGCTTCAATAAGTGAAAACGTTTATCTAGAGTACATAGTTAAGCATCAAATGTATTACTGTTCACATGTCAGTTCCACTATTCTTAAAATAAATATGCTGATTTACTCTCGTCGATTGGTCGTTTCGCATTATATTATTGCAACTGCGTTACGCCTGATTAAAAGAACCGATTCCCCGGACTTCCCGAACTGAAGCACGACTAAAGCGCAACAGAGGCAAATGCCATGCCCTGCATTATATATATTTACACCATATTTTTTGCTTTGATGTCAGAGTTAAGAGAACTAGGTCCTGGGCGATAAAAGTTTGAGGAGCCTATTTTTAATCTCAGTCTCATTTTTCATGCACTTTATGCATGATTATGTTTCTCTTGTTAAGGCTGCGTGGTCCGATTTTTTTTTTTGGTTATTACAGTAGCAAATAATTATCCATACAAACCAATTATCTTAGAAAGTTAAAGATTGTCGCCCATTTACACCAGCAGAATCGATCTCCTTTCAAAGTTAAAAATATTCAAAGTGAATAATAATGATTTCTTAATGAACATACAAAAAAATCCTCATAAAGATGTTTAGGACAGGGAACCATTTGGTTTCTTCCCCAAATATTTGGGTTTATTAAACCCGTACATGTATGTTATGCATCGATTATAAACAAAACAAAATTCAAAAATACACATGTAGTACTGAACAACATTTACACAGGTGTATTTTCTTATTTACTAAAACACTACCCATATTTAGATTCTATTTAAAGCGATGTCAAAGTCGTGTTAAAAATACATTCATCGCCGCCTCGACGTTAAGGGCGAATTTTAATGTAAGGCGAATTAACGCTAATATACCCTTTTAATGTCGTTTGTTTTGTTCAAAAAATGTACATCATATTTCATTAAAATATAGCTTAATTGACCGGGTAAACCACTGCAATGTATAATACCAAACACATACTTAGCATAACCATCGTTTAAAAGCGGGCACAAAAATTGAAATAAAACTAGATACGATCTCGTTACGAGTAACGAGTAGGTCTTCCGTTTAATTTTTTAAACGTTTCGATTAAAATATCAATGAAATTTCAGAATTCTCCCTCAACCACCTCCTTTTAGATAATGTATACGATTGTCAATATCCTTTAAAATGCTTAACAAAGAGTTTTGCTTTTTAACATACAGCACATTAAAGATTTAATATTTTAGTCCCCTAAAATCTCTAATTACGTCATCAATGGGTTTGGAAATGAGTTTTACAAACAGATATTGCTGCTATCAACAACTTTGCTTCTATAATGCATTACAAAATCTTAATCGTTTTTAAGGTATGAGTAATAGAGTTTAGGAGTCTAATGGCCCCTAATTTAAGGGGCAAGCCCCTTTTTCTTGATTTTATACGAAAGGTCTCATGAATACTAACATTTTTTGTTCTTACATCCATCTAAAATTGCTGATCACTTTTAAGATACAAATGATTGAATATTTTAGGGGCCAGCCCTCTACATCCTATATGGGGACAGAAATTCGTCTTTTGATAAGGGGAATCAATTTAAATCATTTTTTCAAATATTTTCTCTTCTATGATGTCTAACAAAATATGTATACTTCTCTAGTTATTTTTCGTCAAAGTTTAAGTAGTTTGGCCCCTAAAAATCCCTAATTACGTAATTAATGGGCGTGGCAATTATTTTTTCTAATAGATATTGGTACGATCAACAACTTTGCTTCTATAATGCATTATAAAATCTTAATCGTTTTTAAGTTACTTGTAATAGAGTTTACGAAGGCCTTGGCCCCTTATTTAAGGGGCCAGCCCCTTTTTCTTGATTTGTGTGAAAAGGTCTTAAGAATACAAATATTTTTTGTTCTTACACCCATCTAAAATTGTTGATCATTTTTGAGATACAAATGATTGAATATTTTAGGGGCCAGCCCTCTAGATCCTTAATGGGGACAGAAAGTTTTGATAAGTGGAATCAATTTAAATCATTTATTCAAACATTTTCTCTTCTATGATGTCTAACAAAATATGTATACTTCTCTAGTTATTTTTCGTCAAAGTTTAAGTACTTTGGCCCCTAAAAATCCCTAATTACGTAATAAAAGGGCGTGGCAATGATTTTTTCAAATAGATATTGGTACGATCAACAACTTTGCTTCTATAATGCATTACAAAATCTTTATCGTTTTTAAGTTATTCGTAATAGAGTTTATCACTGTCTTGGCCCCTAATTTAAGGGGCCAGCCCCTATTTCTTGATTTTGTTGAAAAGAACTTTTGATTATCTACCACTTTTGTTATATATGTCCTAACAAAATATCTACTCATAAAAAGATACAGATCAAAACGTATGAAAAATTTGATTCGAAATTCGTACCCAATTTTCGAGCCTAGGCGAGCTCATAGAAATGGCGCCACTGGCGCCAAAAAACTACATTGTGCACAATTTCAACCTATGGTCTACCTATCCTGAAAATTTCATATTCCTATCTCTGATAGTCTCTGAGTTTATGTCTGCACAAAATTAGTCGTAAAAACTTACAAAATCGGCCGTAAATCGGAACCGGAAGTGCCGATTTCAAATTTTAAAAAAACTTCTAGAATTATGACCACTGGCAATCATCTGAGAAAAAATGGTCGAAATCGGCCGAATAGTTTTCGAGAAATCGCGTGCACAAAATTCGTGGAAAAAAATAATAATAACTAGATACAATCTCGTTACGAGTAACGAGTAGGTCTTCCGTTCATTTTTTAAACGATACGATTAAAATATCAATGGAATTTCAGAACCCCCCCCCCCCCCCCCGAATCCACTCCCTGATAATGTTTACGATTGTCAATATCCTTTCAAATGCTTGACAAAGTGTTTTGCTTTTTCACATACAAAACATTGAAGATTTAAGAAGTTAGTCCCCTAAAATCCCTAATTATGTCATCAATGGGTGTTGCAACGAGTTTCATAAACTGACATTGTTACGATCAACAACTTTGTTTCTATAATCCATTACAAAATCTTAATCGTTTTTAAGAAATATGTAAAAGACTTTACGAGTGTCTTGGCCCCTAATGTAATGGTCCAGCCCCTTTTTCTTGAGTTCATTCAAAAGGTCTCACAAATTCTAACATAGTTTGTTCTTACACGTATCCAAAATTGTTGTTCATTTTTTAGACACAAATGATTGAATATTTTAGGGACCAGCCCTCTAGATCCTTAATGGGGACAGACCTTGGTGTTTTGATTGATGGAATCATCAACGCAAGCATTTTCTCTCCTACAAAGCTAAATAAAATATGTCTCCTTCTCTAGATATATTACGTCAAAGTTTAAGTACTTTGGCACCTAAAAATCCCTAATTACGTAATAAATGGGCGTGGCCATGATTTTTCCTGATAGTTATTGTTACGGTCAACAACTTTGCTTCTATAATGCATTACAACATCTGTATCGTTTTTAAGTTATTTGTATTAGAGTTTACAAGTGCCTTGGCCCCTAAATAAAGGGGCCAGGCCTTTTTCTTGAATTTGTTGAACTTTTGATTATCTACCACTTTTGTTATATATGTTTTAACAAAATATCAACTGATAAAAAGATACAGATCAAAACGTATGAAATTTTTTAATAAAAATTCGTACCCAATTTTCATGCCTAAGCGAGCTCCAAGAAATGGCACCACTGGCGTAAAACAAAATAATAGTGCACAACTTCAGACTATAGACTACCTATCCTGAAAATTTCAAACTCATATATCTGATAGTTTCTGAGATCAGCTCTGCACAAAATAGGTCGTAAAAAAACTACAAAATGGCCGATAAATCGGTACCGGAAGTGACGACAACAAAAATTTCAAAAACATATAAAATTCAGATCATGACTCATCATCTGTGAAAAAATGGCTGAAATCGGCCGAATAATTTTCGAGAAATCGCGTGCACAAAATTTGGAAAAAAAAAATAATAATAATAAGAAACAGTACGAAAACTATAAGGTCTTCCGTTGGAAACGGAAGACCTTAATAATAAGAAACAGTACGAAAACTATAAGGTCTTCCGTTGGAAACGGAAGACCTTAATTGGACCTTGCAGACAAAAGTGGGACTGGGATCAAAATTGAACTCGTCTAACCTTGATGGCCCGGAGACCGGAACTAGCTTACAGTTATAAAAAATTGAAATGCAGAAAATGTATAAACTATCTTGATTGATCCATAATAAACCCATCGAATCTCTAGACATATCTAATTTAAACCTTCAAGCTGCTCCCTCCTCATAGCTTTAGAGGTATCTCAATGATAAACTACCCAAAGATCTGTTCTCTGTTAATTTGTTGCTTTTCTCCAGAACTGTTGTCCCTAATTTCTTGTTCGGAACGAACGATAATTATGGTCTTATTGTCTCATACTTAAAAACATGTTCTTTTGTCTCAACTACAAAAGAGGTGCGCGACGGCCCTTGCATGTTGTTTCCATGGTAACCTTCACTTGTATGGAAAAATATTTATTCCTTATTAATCTGCTCTTACGATTCTTTTCACCATTCTTTATGTATAAAACACTGTGCCGGATGATTATGCCAGTGCCAAGGTGGCATTTTTACACCCGCTTAAGATGCAGTTTCGGAAAATTCTTGATATAAATACCAAATGATTGACCATTTTCTAGAGAGTATATATGTCCACTTTTGTTTTTAATGTGTTTCACCTGACAGGCGAGATGTTTACCTTTAAAAATTAATATTCCATAGGAAAATGATAATTACCATGAGAGAAACGATTTTCTTACAAGAAAATATTAAAAACTGAATTCTATAGGATTTTTTTAATTACTTTAGGAATTATATTTCCTATATAGGAAGAAGCTATTTCCTGTAGGAAATTGATTCAAACAGGTACAAGTATCTTTCCTATAGGAAATTAATATTTCCTATCGGATTTTATAAAATCCTATCGGAATTGAAATTCAAATAGGACATTCTTGTATTCTAATAGGAAATTTCAAATTTCCTTAAGGAATAATTATTGTTTTCCTATGAGAAAAATTATTATTTATCTGTAGGAATTTAGTTTTGAAAGGTAAATATCTCACCTGACAGGTGAGTTACAATGATAATTAACAAACTTAAGGTGGTTGTAAAATCAATATGCAATGATTTATCATATGGCATGTTTGAATTTTTCAATATGTGCAGTTTAGACGGATGCAAAAATGCCACCTTGGCACTGGCATAATTACCCGGCACAGCTAGTGTTATAATTGATTGGATGATTCAGACTGAGCTAATTATAGAGTTATATTTTATGTGTAGCATACTTGTAAAATGTTTTCTCAAATATATAGTATTTCAATACGGGCTATTCGAAAGTAGCAGATTTTTTTCTGAATGCTAGCAACTTGTACTTCTATTATAAGATTTCTCGTATACTCTGTCCCGAGTTTTTGCTTCCACCACTTTTTGCTTGATATTTCAATAATAGTAAATACCTTAGTGCTCATACTACGTTCATCCACTAATATGAAAAATGTCCAGATTATCTGTTTTGAAACGCCCCCTCTACCGCTTCAGGTTTCAATACACATCCAAAAATTAAGTCTACGGAGATTTTGCATTGCATCTGAGCCATTAATAAGCCCGGATGATAATGTTAAAAAATTGCGCGATGTATTCCGAGAGTATTCCGAATGAAGAAAAGATGTAAACATTCCCCATTATAAATCTCCGTAAGGAATCTGTTTTCGTTCCTGTGAATTTTTCTGAGTGGAAAGGGATAATTGTTCAATCAAAATATCTTGGAGATATTTTCTTTTAACAATTTCAACTGTATTTCTTTCACAGGTATGTGTAATTTTATTTAAAATCATCAAAAAGCGATGGAAGCAATAACTTTGGACAGACTATAATTTAATAATGCATATTGATTACGTACATTTTGCCTGACTTCATTGATTAATTATCATGTAATTGATTTTTTTTTTGCCTGGTGACATTAGAATTTTACATATAAATAAAAAAAACTAAACAAAAATTACTCTCAAATTAAATCTTTGTTGAATCATTTAAAATGTAATAATTTCCCTATACCTGGACCGAAAAGTCTGGGACCGAAAACTCGGAAGGTCGATTCTATCTGGTAACCTATTCAAGCGCACGAATATAAACAAGATGAGCAATCCGGAGAACGAAAAATGTTCGTCTTCTTCAGCAGAATCTGACATGTCTGATGTCTTGAAAAGAGGTTCATCAACTTTATGTGAAGAACATCTTCCTAAATACTCATCGGACTGGAATTGTCATTTAGTTAACAAGTTATGCGTTCGTTACAAACAAGAGGACATCATTAAAATCATCTGGTCAGAATGGCGCCTGTTTCATTTAGACGAGGATGATCGCTTGGAAGTTGAGAGGTGTGTGAATGCATGTGACTTGAAGTTGAATTACGAGTCCTTACAAGACATTGCCCCAAACACCACATCACCAATTGAAGAGTTTGCTAAGACGTGGGGGCCAACCCAACGACAGTTGAGGCTCATCCAAGCGGAACCCCTGCTGGATAAGTATGTTTTTAATGTCCATTATTCCTTTTATAAAAGATATATGTTCAAAGCATGTCGAAATGGTCAATGAATGAATGTTCAAACAAAAGCTACACTTATACTTTTCATGTGGGCAAACAAAATTTTCCTCAAAGAGGTTGTTGTTGGCTTCCAAGTACATTCAGTCCCTGTGAAATAATCTACTTTGCTATTTGAACGGTGAGTGAATGGTGAGCACAGGCTAAACGGACTTCAGTGTGCACTTATGAACGGTGATTCAGAACTGTAAGTGCTATGTGAAGGCAAGATGAAAAATTTACTCAAGTTATGATTTATTCTTACATTAATTGTGTTTAATATATATAAGTTATCAGGAAAAAATAACAAATAAATTGCATGTAATACATACAGTCATAAGCCTAAATTCATAATTTTATCTGACTGAACAATAAGTGAACACTGAACGAAGGATGAGCGCAAGATGAACGCACAATGAGCGAATGGTGAGCACTTTGTAAACAGTGGGCATAAATGGAGGAATTGGAGGGCGCAAATGAATGCACAGTTAACGCATTGTGAGCTTACTGAATGCATTGAACATGCATGGTGAACATGGTGAGATCACGGAAAATTGGGAAAGTAGAAAATATCAGGGACTGACTATTCCATAGGAATGGAAGGGGGGGGGGGGGGGGGAGGGTGGGGGCTCTAACTATATTGGAGAATCATAAAAACTCAAAGAAATTCACTGGTATTTGATGTTGATTTTCTTTATATATTTTTTTTTAAAGTATACAATATTGAGATTCTGATACTCAAACTGGTTTGCGAATCTTGGTCTGATTTGTCATTATTTCTACGCAATAACCTATTAAATTTGAAACCGTGACCTACAACTGGAACTGACAGGTGAACTCCTGCCAGGGGAAAAAACCTGGGGATACTCTTTTGTGGTAAAGATCATCTAAAGTGGTAATTAAGGTAAATGTGGCAGGGAGACTGAATCATTGTCTGGGCCAGAATTTATTTGGGAAATTTAGTAGAGCACCTGGGTAGAGATTCAGGGAGTGCAGATTCTGACAGTGGTCAGGTCTGGTTTAACATTAATTCTTCCAAAGATCATAATTATGATTAACAAATTTAGAAATTAAAAAAGTTCAATGCATTTCATATTTGCTCTTATAGTTAAATCAGCCTTGCAGCTTTTGGAGTAATAAGCAGGGCTCCGACTTGTTGCATAAATGTTATTATAACCCATTGTAAAAATCAAAGTATCCTATAAGTTGTTTCGGGGGCCATGTTATTATATGTAGTTATATCCAGGTCCAATCAAGGGTGTACAAGCTAGCTAGATTTACCCCGGGTTGTATTCCCTGTACACCCTTGATTGGCCCTGGATAGTGAATTTATTTTCTTTGTAAACATCATCATGATAAACCTGCTTCCTATGTCCAATGAAGGGTTATTACAATTTCCAAATATACATTGTATCCCATTTACACATTTGATGCATTTTGATTTCACATTGCATTGTACCGTTGTCACGTTATTTTCCTCCGGCTCAGGTCAGATGTACGGAATTCTACAACTGGCTAATTAGCCAATCAAATCTTGTGTTATAAGCTACATAGGAAATAAATATACAAACACCAGCTTATACATGTACACAATAAGTAACAGGGGAAGGCTGATACATGTACAGATGTAACTCCTTTAGTGTTATGTTGTGTGGCATGTATGCCATCAGACACCAGGGACCAATATTCTCACTTGCTCCAAAAGCCATGTTAAATGTATATCGTGTATGGAAAGATGGGATGTATGAATCATTTACAACACTGGCCCTTTGGCCCATATGATGACTCTATAGGCCAACAAAGAGACCAATATTTTTGCCATAGATTTGTACATATAGAAAAGGATATTTCTTTTTCTAAGAAATTGTCTACCAAGTTCAAGTTCAAGTTCAGTTTATTCACTCAGACCAAATAATTTGGTACAAGAGGAACATATATATAATACATACAAATACAAATCGTCAGAGGTACAGACAAACAGGTACATTTTCATACAGGGAAAAAATATAAATAAAAAAAAGAACAGACTATAGAATCACTACTTATGTTAGATTTTAGTATAAAGGATCATAATAGGAAAACAACTAAGAGGAGCAGACAGCATCAGAAATTTTTGAAATAAATACACATAATTTTCTTAGCGATTTACAATTGCAATTAGTCATGAGTTCAGAAAACTTAAAAAAATTTGGTCTTTTCCAATATTTTGTGTCTATGTATTTTTTCCTTATTTCTTCTAGTGCCGAACATTCTAAAATATAATGGAATTCATCTCCAATGAGACCTTTATTACACAAAAGACATAACCTCTCATTCAAAGGAATGTTATACCATCTGCCTGTCTCTACAGGAAAACGATGGTTTGATGTACGAAATTTAATGAATTTTTTTCTTAGTTTTACAGGTAAAATATCAAGATACTTCTCAAAGCCAAAATATGGTTTTAAAATTTTATACACTTGACCTCTGGAAGAACAATTTATATCATTTGACCATATTTGCATAAATTGGTCTTTTAATCTTTGATTTACAGTAGCAGATAACCATTCTATATTGACAAAATTATGGTTCTGCCAGACATATTGTAGCCCGCACATGTTCAAAATTCTTTGAATACAATCAATCCATGGGCTTTTACAATCGCTATTAAAATGTTGTGAAAATAAATATCTGTACACTGTATATACAATTTTATTCTCGGGGCTTATTAGCATTTTACCAGACTACCAGACATGCAGCTTGTGTCATTATTCAATTTACATCAATTAAATCTATTGTATCAACAAAGAAACAAAATTTACAAAATCATTCATAAATGAAACTTCCTTTAATAACTTTCTTTTTTTTGCATTTGTGTTGATTAAATATGTGCCTATATACAAGATATATTAATCCCATTAATAACCTAATGAACTTAATTTAATTACCCCAGACCTGTTAGACTAAGTATTTTTGAAAGGTTGTGTTTAGATGCTTTGTTGGTTACAACCCCCAATTAAGCATATAAGCATTCTTAATTAGAAAGTTTTCCTTTTCTTTACAGGTTTTTATTTAAACTGGATGAATTTAACTATTGTTTGGCACAAATAGTTGCAGAAAGCGAGCCCAACAAGGATATATCCGAGTGGAAATACCAGTGCTTGTTTGAGAAGTTGCTACATTTATTTGGTATTTATACTTGGTGAGTACTACTGAATTATATCAAATGTAAACCTGACCATCTTTTATTCGCAATAACATAATTTTGCTTTAACTAAAGATAATTGAAATATTTGCAAAGTCCAGACCCTCACAAAACTTTCGAATTAGAACATTTCTCACACAGGAATACAAGTTGGTTTACAGGGATTCATTTTTGAGGACCACACATGATTTGTTAGACCTGAATACACAAATACAAATGTATTGATCAAAACTAAAAGTGGAGAGATATTTCATACGTTTGAATCTGCAGACACCTTCATGGACGTCCAACAAGTCATATGTTGCCCATCTCTTGAGATCAAATGAATTTAATGAGCTGTGACATAGTAGTCAGACATTTTATATATGCATATACTGAACCAGTATTAAGTTGGCCAACATCAAACTAATATAAGATAAGTTGAACTTTTTGTTGGTACATGTAAGAGCAGTTACTACATATACACATATACACGTACATTAATTATAATATATATATATATTATATATAGGGTGTAACAACAACTTTTAAGGTACATGAATCAACAGTACTATTGTATTTCACGTATCAGTTTAGTGCCCTAATCCTGTGCTGAACACAGGCTTACAGTAATATTTTTAATATTTGCAAACTTTTATTTCCTGTGAATTTCCCTCAGTGGTTCTGTTATGAGGTAGTTGATCTGGAACTTTTGTGACTGTCATTACACTTATCACAATAAATATAGATTCTGTGTGCAACATTGAATATGTTCACCCCCTTTGGATAAATACATTGCCCCCTGCCTTTTGTCTGGCAGAGGGCAGCCCAATCTTCATTTGTATAAGACAAAGAGAAACAAGTATTGATGTTAAGTAAATGGGTTTTCTTTTGTTAATTTATTCACAGGTCACCTCCATTTATAAGCACCAAGAAATCCCAAATCATGGGTAGAACCATGACCTCCAAGGCTGACCTGCTCTGTTGTAGTTCTGATCCAGCAGTTCAGAGGCCAATTCTCTGTGTCTGTGAGGTATGAACATGATAGGAAGAACATTCTTATATGATTTTAGATTTGTTATTCATGTACAATATTTTTCTCTCACGAGTCTGAATGTTATAGTGGTAGTTTAATATTATATGAATTTAGGCTCTTGGACATAATCACATTATGATATTACATGTATTTTAATTCTAATTCTTGTGACTGTTAATGTTATTGATAATTTGAAATTATTTAATGCTGTGGGGATTATTTCTTGTTGATTGTCTTTTTGTGTAATATTAACAATTACATAATGAATACTGTAAAATCATTAGCATTCATGGGGGCTTAATTTTCTTGGTATTTATGGGTTGCCTTCCCAAACGAATTTACATTCTTGATGAAGAGTTGTCTTTCTTACTATAACTGAATCTGGTTGCATCCATGAAATAACATCTCCATAATATATTGGCCCTCTTGCATGTAGATGACTGCCCAGTACATTCACAGTACATTGTTTTAAATGTAGATGGAATGTTGTGGTTATGGGGAATTGTCATAAATGCCACCGAGATTTTAAGCAATTGTGCAGTAACAAAATGTATGATGCTTAATTTAACTGTTCCAGGTAAAGAAAACATTGCCTGAAAAAGTTTGTCAACCACCAGCAAAGAAACTTAGGAACAGTTCGTCTTTGGATACAGGAAATGTTGACAACAGTTCATGGTCTCAGCATATTGGAGACTTATTTGTATACCTTGACAAGTCATCAGTAAATGAGGGAATACTTGGGATATCTGTCAAAAAGACATGGGTAAGAAAAATGATTGATTTTAGTTTATTTACCATAAATCGCATGAAACAAAAGTATGAGGCACTGTTAAGTGATTTATTTAATGAAGTTTGGAAAGGGCCAGTATTTGATTAGTTTGTCTCTCTGTCTAACCATACAAATATATGTTTCTGAGTCACCAATGAAATTCAAATTATATGAATAAATCGCATCTGCGCAAGTGATTAATGACATTAGATTGTAGATATTTTAAAGAGAAATCTTTTATTATGTCATGTACTTTTAAGTCATTGCTTTGGTTTAAATTAGATATTTCTTTTAATAAAGATACTATTAAATATTTTGCCAAATCATCAAAATAAAGCACATTTTTCTAATTGAAAGTGAAATACATAAAATTGGGGCAAATCCATTGCTTTCCCAAGCATGATCAATTCACATTTGTACTTATATTCTCTACTAATTTTACGTAAAACATTGAATTGAATTGGTCTTTCACCTGGGCCAAGCTGTTTTTTACATGCATTATTACATGTATTTCTTATTTCAGTTGTTTACATGCACTTGTAACAGGAAGAGTCTCCAAACCACTAATTAATAAATACTCTTTTACCTCAAGCAAAGCTTTAAATCTGTTGATTACTTGGTGCTGATTGTTAATATGCATGAATTCTATGCATATTAACAATAAATTCAGTGAACATATATCGTCAAATGTACATGTATAGGTGAAAATAATATATAAAACATAAAAATGCACTTCTGAACTACATGTTCTTTGAACTTGGAATAATTATTTGAGATATCCTTAAAGACATTATAACTTATGATAACAATAAGTTTTAATGTTGTGAGGTCTGATTTTATCAAACAAAAACTGTTTTTTCTTGTAATTTGTTCTTGTTATCTTTACAGGTACAAATAACTTTCCTAAAAGTTAAAGATCCATGCCTGGAGAAAATTCGTAATATGCCTGTCAATAGTCCACGATCTGTGAAACTAGATGATAATGAATATCCCATATTCTATTACAGTGGATGTCAAAATTTTCTTAAACAAAGTGATCGCAAAATTCTATTTAAAGCACTTCTTACTATTAGCCTGATGCAGAAAAGATTTGAAGCTGGGAGATTTGCAACTAGATAGTATCTTTATATGAATAAAAATGTACTAGCAATTCCCTAACCCTTGATCCCATGTCACTGAATGAAAGTTGGAAATCAATCTAGATAGGTAACAGTGCATGTGATATCAAAATAACTAAACTATCGTGTACTTAAAATTATAGTTTTCAAATATAACAATGTGTTGATACATTGTTGTCGAATTGTTACTGTACATGGGGATAATTTGTCCCTGGCCTATTTTATTTTCAACCCTTTTGCTCCTGGTGAGTTTACGACTGGAAGAATTTAAAACAATTTTCATATCATAACTATGTTATTTAGAATCACACACACCTGATGTTATAAATTTGTCTTTTAATGGTACTGTAACGTGCTAACGCTAGGCCTACATTTTGGTTTAATTTGTTCTTCTGACACCAGGTACTTTTACTGGCAAGTACCAAACCCAAATATAAGTAAATAAAATAAAGAGTCTGCTGTAAGCTTCACCATTTATTGATACACAAACTATTTCATACAAGACAGAAAATAAATAAATAGATAGCCTCCTCAAAACAACATTAGTTTGACCCGGAAGTAGAGGTCAACTTCGGAACAGAAAAACAGAAATGCGTAAATGTGCAAGAAAAACAAGTGAAATACTCAATAAAGAGGAACTACAGAAGCAGGAGGATAAAGATACAAATAGATAATGATATTACAATCCCGTAAGTACATAAATAGCCTTTTAAAAACAAACACGTAGGCTGTAAACGTATAACATAATATAATTTCGAATTTCCTCTGTTCTGTAAACACGGTAACAATTTATAACAATAATGCATAAATAACAAGTGATTTTCTACCAACCCTAAATATAGGATTCAACTCTTCCAGATCACGTGTATTTAATCTAATTATAATCATTTTATAAACATTATTCACATAAATTCACATGACAAAAGATACAGGGGGAGGGGAAGTGTCAAAACACATATTCAAAGATAAGAACCAAAACTCTACAGTACCCTTAAGACATTTATCGCATATCTAAGTCAGTATATGCAGAAGGAGGGAGGATTTTTGATAAAGACAGGTGTAATGCACCGTTTTGGTTGAATAGGTTTTAAGCTTAGGTGTTCAGCACCGATCAGATGACGAAGAAGATCGCAAAATAATTTAACCGATGAGTTCTACGAAAAAAATTTACTTGATGTGACAGTTTGAAATAAATTCAAGATGGGGGCGATCGGTACCTTCTGCTGCTAACACAGGAATGACACCAGCTCTCAGCTTCTCTCACTTATATTCACGTGGGAGAGCCCACTGGAAAGGGGTGTCGGGTTTTTCATAATCAACATTAATTTGTATTAATCATAACGTTAACACATTGTGCGAGGTGGTCCGAGTACTCCCCCATTTTGAATCTCCGTTCGACGATTGTTTAGGTTCAAGTGAAATTCTCCGATGATGTTCTCTCGGCATTAATTAAGAAAATCTTTGATTTGTTCTCCTTTCATAGATTTGAATGTTCATTGATAGGTATGTTTATTTTAATCAAAAATCGCCACAAAAGGACGGAAGAAATAACTTAGAACGGACTATTGTGGAAAACGCGCTCCATGAATTAATTAATAGCTACAGACCCTTGTGCGAGCAATTCAGCATGTGTTCTGTTAATGAGAAATTACTTATTTATACAGGAACTGAATTTTTTCAATGATATCAAGAGGTATAAAGATATGTTAGTTTAAATAAGTGTAAAATGTACTTAATTAAGTAACCATCGTTGCCAAACATGGGTTTATATGTTTCTATCTAATCGATTTTTTAATGTGTTCGTTGGAACTTGTTTGGAGATTTAACGGTGGCAAAAACGGTTCAGGAAAAGTTATGTAAATTTTCTTACGACTGCTTTAGAAAACAGTAAAAAATAACAATATAATAATTTGAAAAATAATTGTAAAATGAAAACATTCAAATTAATTTAAATGAAACATTGACAACTTTAAAACACATATTGTTGATATCATTTTGGAGTTTTAATAATAAAATGACTGTATAGATAGATAATAAAAATATTCTTTCGGAAGCTTTGAGCTTGATGTCATTACAAAAACACTATGTGTCTAAATTGTAACTATGAAAAATGTTTAATTAATATCATGCGTGCAAACTTTCTTTAAATGATGATTTATTGTACAATGCATTATTCAAATACTTCTTTTTATTTCTTAATGCGAGTTTTTCTTCAATTTGTTTTTCCCAGTAACAAAAATAAAATATTTCTCAAGAATCAAAGGAAAATACACATTTTTCGTAAAAAAAGAGATTTGAGATTTGGTGCACCCATTAAAATGCCTACTACATATACATATATGTATTGATAAGTCTAACTTTTTTTAACTTCAAATTGCAAATTATCCAATTGCGTACATTTATATTTTATTTATACTGATTAGGAAATACCGAAAAGCTCATTAGTTAATTCACAAATGTATTTTATTTTGGTCATACATGAATGAGTATTCCAAAAATGATCGTCACAAAAATTACAGTTGTATTTCCGATCCGTCTGCAAATAAAAAAGATAATGCATTCTTTTACAGTACTTAGTGCTAATGAGTATACACGTTCATTACATTGTTGATACTATCCGAAACTAAACTACTTCAAGACAAATTTGTTTGCTGTGTCATGATAATGTAACCAGTTAAAGGTATCATTATAATATTCAATATAAGCGTGTTTTAAACTTGAATAAAAATTAAGTCGAAGAAAAAATACATTTAATCAAGCTTATATTTAACAGTTAAAACATTCATTTCCAATGTTTGCAAATAATTAAAATAATTCTAAAAATATTGTTTATATGCATTTGGGTTTTTACCTTGCCGATGAAGACGCCGTCATCGTAGTCTGATGATTTCTTTTTGCTAAAGCATAGCATGTGGGATCTAGTATAATATAGAATAAAGAAACAAATGGATATGAATCAAAAGTAAAAATAAATTGTTCTATTATTTGTGAATATCGCAACATTTTAAAAGCAGTTGGGAGTTGAATATTTCACAGCATTTTGATATTTACTTAAGGAGGCTGGATAGTTAACAAATTAACTATCAAAGCTACCTTAAAATGTTACGTATGCTAATTTTGGCCATCAGCTATTTGTTAAAAAAGAATAAATGTTATGACTAGTATTTAAGGATTGAAATTTGAATATGTTTCTTCAACATTTTTTACGGAGTACCCATCTAAAGGAGATGAATATTGCCTAGATAAGGCCACAGTCATCCAGCTTTCTTCATAATCATTACCATGTTCTGTACTGAAAGGGGATTTTAATTTAGACAAATAATCTCAAAATCAATAGTTGTTTAGTGTAACGTGTATTAAAGTTATATTTTAGTTCGTTAAAACAGATTTGAGTAAATTACATTTGTACGCCTCTGCTGAGTTGTAACTTTTCGGACATGGCGGATCATGGCTGGTACAGTTGTATGTATAGTTATCCTGTATTATTGCTCCCTTCAAGTTATACTCTGCACAAAAACCTTTAATGAAATAATATTAAGTCAAATAAGAAAATAACGGTTGACATTTGTTGGATATTATAACGCCTCTTATAAGACATTCTTACCCAAAATAGTACGATTGAATGCACAAACCTCTACGGTCGCATTCATCCAGCTATTCACAAGACAATGGTATTGGACAACAAAATTTGAATTTAAACCAGAAGAAATTGAACAGTTATGTTCAATAGATTGACAGTTCTTTTTCTCTGCTGCCTTAATCCAGGATGCAGCATCTGTAGGACAGTGATCAACCTTCTTCACAGAATTACGTGACAATTCACAGCGCGGCAACGTTGAAACCTGAGATATAGGTTAATATGAAATAATATAATATTTAGTTAACTGTAATTCAAATATATCTCATCAAGTTTATCTTGTTAAATTTGAAACCATTTTGAAAATTTATGCACTCCTTCGAAGGAGCAATTGTTTTTTAATAAAAGGTTTTAAGTTGTACAAGTTTCATATTAATCATTTTTTGTTTATTTGAAAAGTTGATAGTTCACAATTATGTGGATTTAATAAGTATCAATATTTTCTTGGTAAATTTTTTGAAAACTTTCTTGAAACTGTTTAAAACTCTGTAAGAAAAACATGGTACGGGTATTGTAAATTACAAATGAGTTTCAGCTTTTATTATGTTTGGTTTTTTTATTCTAAAATTAAATCATTACTAAATTTACCTTCTTCAAATATATGAGTATTGCAAACAAAATACACCATTTCCAAAAATCACTAAGGTTGTTCATATCTTCCCTTTATGCATATCTTTCGCAAACTATGATGCAGATACCTGAAAAAGCAAAACATACCTCATAATGTTACTTTTCAATTTTCAAGATTTTAATATAACATTAATATTTTCTGAATTGTGTATTAAGATTGGTTTAAAAAGAATCTAAATTAGGAAAATATTTGTAGATATTTATATTTAATATTGTTTTTTGAAAAATTAGATTTTCTTGATCCATCAGAACATGCATGTCTTTTGTTAGATGTAGGAGAAACCATGTTTCAAAATAAACAACAACAAAACCCCCCATAAAAACTGTTAGCCGGGCATTATTTTCGTTCTGATAAAAAAGAGACATGAATTGATAAGGGACTTGATATAAGTATTTTGTTTCTTTTTTTCGGATGGATGACTTATCAACTAACAGAAGATAACTTATTTCGTGCCATTCAAGTGTATTTCTGTGAGTTTAGCCGCAAACTATTTACAAAAAACACAGTAATGATGTATATTATCTAAAACAAACACAAAACAGCAAATAATAAACCTAGATATGCATGCAAAATAAATGATTAAGTAAATTATCGGTAATTTTCTCAGTCTGGATATCCCCCTCGATCACATAAGCATTGATGCAATTCCTGAAAACAACCTCACATTAGTTTTAACTACTTACTCTTGTCAATAATAAAGCCAATCAAAATCTTGGTATGAAATTAAGGACATGCATCACCTCTCAGAACTTATACAATGGTACAGCTTACTCCACTTATATTGAAATCGCCTATTTTGAAATTCCGCTTAATTTGAAATAGAAATAAATCCCCATTTTTTCCCTCTCATATTCTTTGCATTGATTTAACGGATATAATGAAATCGGCTATTTTGAAATATCGCTTATATTGAAGCCACTGATCTGTCCTCAAAGGTGATAATTAGTTGTTTTTATAACGGTTATATCGAAGTACTCTCTAGCGGCTGTCGTCACGGTTGGTGACTTTAATTATGCCAGACTGACCGGTTGATATACATTGGTGTGAATTAATTATTAGCTCTCATCATGTGTGTTTTATACTTCTATTAAAAAGTGAAATGTATTCACTGTTGAATTTTTTGTTTTTACGAACACGGATGTATTGAGGCTAGACGGAATATGGAAACCCCACAAAAAAGAAATACCTTATCTCCGGACGCTAAATACAAACTAGTTATGGCTATTGGTGAAAGAACAAAGCCTAAATTCGAACTAGCTAAGGATTTTGAGATTATCGCGTGTACACATACGATGGTATACAAGAAGCGTTCAGCAGTATTTGAAGCGTTGAGTCTGGTGATTTTTCTCTAAAACGTAAAAGAATGCGATCGGAGATTATGATGAACTTTAAGATAGTAACAAAATGAAACTTTCAGAACTTTCGGATATAATTTAAAACAAACTTTCAAGGACAAATGTTCCATGTAATCTGTTTATTGTAATAGATACATGATGACTAAATCATTTGTTCGGGTTTGGTTTTCTATGCTTACATCGGGATTGAACTTTCAAAAATGGCGGCTTCATGTCAGTCAATTTCGCTTATATTGAAATACGGATATATTGAAATAAATAATGCATGGTCCCCTGAATTTCAATGTAACCGTTGTAGGCTCTACATACATGTATGACATATTCAACTTAAGTTTATTACACAATTACACAAACTTCATAAATTATGCCAGAAACTGTGAATGTTTTGATCATCAAATTTCTCTGCAAAACATAGAGGCAACCTTTTTAAAAGGACTTATTTGTATTTTAAGATATCTAACATTGATTCAAATCATCATTTAACGTTAGGTTACAATATCTAAATATGAAAATTTCTGTAAAAGTTTAATAAGACGTTTTCTTTTCACGCAAACTTATTTCCCGTTTCCACTTGAGGGTAAAGTAACTGAGTTTTCTCTTTGAGCAACCAATTCAAATGAGTATGACAGAAATCCAGTGGGATCCAAACTAAATCACAATAACAAATTTATTTTATAATATTCTAAGCTGGGGTTTCCATCATCTGGTTTATTGTGCCAAAATATAATTTCCTCCTCAACATTTTTGAAAGCCAGTTATAATGGCAAAAATGATCACCGAGGGTAAAGTTTTAACAAAGATATTTTCAACGTATATGAAGCAACTAATGACCAAGAACTGGTGAGAAAGATAAAGACTGGTGATATACAGGGACATATTGTTAAACGTTGTTCATAAATTTCCGAAGTAGAATATTTTAGGAATATCTACACTGATTTAGCTGAAATATCGGGATTTAAACTTCCAAATATAAATAAATGAATATATATATATATATATATATATATATATATATATATATATATATATATATATATATATATATATATATATATATATATATATATATATATATATATATATATATTAGTGATGGGCCGATTATCGCCGACAATCGAAAGTCGGTCGCTAAATGTCTCTCGATGTCGATGATCGATTAAGATTTTCATAATCGATTATTTAAAAAAAATTAATGAAAACGTAAGTTACGAAAATTCTTCGTACGACTTGACTTTTTCCAAACATCAAAGGTGGCAGGGGATAGTTTTTCTGGTCGAGGAAATGTGAGGCAGATAGTGCTCATATATGAGATTTAATTTTTCAGTGGATTTTTAAATTTGCTAAAATTGGTTTGCATGCAGGGGACACATGGCCCCAACTCTTGAGAATTTTTAAACATTTCAGAATAAAACAAGTACAACTTACATATAGCACTATAAAGAACAGCCAGGGACGGTCTCAAAATTTTCTGAAAAATTGCCCTTGTTTCACATTTTCACGGGTCCAGAACCACGCTCCAGTCCCGAGCAACTGCCATAAACTACCATAGGATTTGTAGCTTAATGTATACCCATGCAAATAATCACCAATTGATGGGGGGTCAATCACCTTCTTTTCGAGTGACATTTCGTGTTCTGAACCCACCCTACTTTTCAAGCACAAAACCGAAAGTGAAAATTTTGGCCTCAGTTTCGCATTTTTATTCCATATCTGATGAAAAGTGCTACCAGTATTAAAGTGTCACATATCAAAGAAATTGACATGAGCTCCTCTATCCACAAAATGAATGCAATAAATATTCTACCAATTTATACCCCTCAAATAACCAGCCAAACCCCAGGTTCTCTCTTTATTTCAAAATTTTGACCGGGTCTTTCCTTCGAAACTATCCCCTGCCACCAAAACGAAAATAGGTTTTAAACAAAATGGCGGCGCGATGTGCAAGCCTCACGTACGAGGCAAATGCCACTAATCAAGATCCCAACAATAACATGACTCAGGAAATATTTCCATATCCAAATACAAACTATAAATCCACGGTGTGGAAGTTTTTTGGATTGTTGACTTGCTCATTTTCTTGAATAAAAACCTTGAAATGTACTGCTGAAACATTTAAGTGGTATGTCATGTGACTCGGCCAGTTGTAAACTTTATAGTCACGATGTTTAAATGTTAAATTGTTTTGGTTTAATAATTTTGAAATAGGATTTGAACTCTGAATTTCAAATTAATTTGTTATATTTTAAATTGTTTATGTTTATTGTTTGAAGATTTTGAATTTGTTCCTAACTTCTTAGTCACTATAAATGGTACAATTCCTAGTTTTCTTTTATTCTAACCAGGTGCAGTAAATTAGATTGTATGTGCATACATGTCATAATATATAAATTTAATTAACATATTTGATTTATTTGAAAAAATAGTTAATAATTTCAAACAACTGAAACAAGTTTATATTACTGTATATACAACGCAAGACGCAAGTTTTTGTTCAGAGTTTCATTCAATTAAACATAATTTGAAAATTTTCGATTATTTAATCGATTATACACTTTCGATTATTTCCGATATCAAACACTGGCGTAGGAAAACATAACAATAAAGAAATATCTAAATAGTTCATACCATTTAAAATCTTATTATAGTTAAGGTGTTTATGAAAAACAGTGCTTCAAAAAACATTACGTCGAATTATAATTTTTTTAACTACTACGAAAAAGGGAATTTTTTTTTTTACAATACTGTTCCAAAGAGCTGTTTTTCCAGATCCAAAACATGAGTGCAGAAAACAAAATCGGAGAGATATGACAGATAATTCATTTCCTTAATTTATGTAATAGCATTAAATTTTAGATAAATATAATGTTGCTAGAATATCTTACCTGTAAGCCCAGCGTATTATTAATAAACGATAGAACGTAATAAATATGAAAGTGTGGCAACTGCTAGGATTGAGTCTCGGTTGCTATCTTACTGAGAGCTATTTTTCTTTTTTAAGCCAATTAAAAGTGATAATAAAGTGAAAAAAATATAACATTGTAGTAAAACACTATTTTTTAGTTATCCAGTTTTTAAACAAGACAGGAGGTTCGCCATTTACTGTGCGTCTCGTAAATCTTATTTGTCATCTTTCATCACTCAATCTAACCTGAGGATTTATTTTTATATTTTTGAGTTTTATCCGAGTTTATAATCGTAATTATTTGTAATCGTACATCACAATTTGGTAGACTTTCATTTTTTGTTGTTTAAAAAAATAATTTATCATGTGAAAAATAAACATGTTCTACAATCAAAATTGTGACTTTAAATTGTTTTAAATAGCTATCCATACTTTACCTCTCCCCCTTAACAACCCCCCCCCCCCCCCCCACAAAAAAAAAAAAAAAAAAAAAAAAAAAAAAAAAACAAAGCAAAACAAAAACAAAACACACACAAAAAACCCACATCCCCACCCCCCCCCCCCCCCCAAAAAAAAAAAAAGAACCAAAAAAAAAAAAACAAAACAAAAAAAAAACAAACAAACAAAAAAAGAAAAAAAAACCCGAAAAAAAAACCACACACACAAAAACAAAACAAACAAGCAACCCCAAACCCCACTATTTTTCATTTCCATGATCAATACAACCGCAACAGATGCTATATATTATATGCTATCCGTGGTGTATCGAACCAAGCAGATATTCAACTAACGATTTGCCTAACGCTGCGACCTCAGGCATGATTGCATGCAGAGAATATCAAAAATTTCAAGTTACCTGAACGTTTATGTCTGAGTTGCCTTGTCTCACAAAACTGGAACTGAAATGTTTTACTATTTATATGAAATACCGAAAGTATACACTGTTTCGGTTTCAATTCAAAAAATCAGATAATCTAAAATAGTTTTGTTTCAGTTTCAATTCTGTTGATACATATATAAAAAGGTTTTGTACATGTGTACCGGTGCATTTGTCATTTGGACCTTTTAATGAATCAATGTCCTTAAGCATATAGTTACACATCTTTATATACGCCTCCATTTTTTAATGCATTTTGGATCTATTACTTTAGCTTGGATTTATCAGATATAATGTAAGCGACTTGCCTTTTTCATAGACGCAACGGAACATTCAGCTAATATTATTAATGAAGTTTATGTTGTACGTAACTATTATGTTATATTGCCTATCAAGGTATTTCGTTTGCTTCTTTCCGATTTGTCCCATATGAAATTAAATAAGAGTCTTTGGACCATACGGATATATTCTTAATCTGGTATACACAATATTGGTGCAATATAAACTAGTTTTGAAGTTGCTAATGTTTTGATTATACATGATTTACCAAACACTGTTAGTTTTCTACGTTTCAACGATTCAAATAACTTTTAAATGTCGTGATATGTTTTAATTCAATTTTATTGTAACGTTCTTCTTTATTATGTCCTATATATTTTTTGCTTCAACGCCATTAGTTTCATTATACATATTTATATCTTTAAGTCCCCCTAATAGAATACGTTCGGTCTTGATTTTGTTGATTTTTGATTCGGCATGATCGCAAAACTCGTTTATGATTTTTAAACTCAATTCTAGAGAATTCTTGTCTTTAAGAGCAAGTGTCAAGTCATCCAATTTTAACCAAACTTGGCATAAAGCATCCTAAGACTAAGGGGATTCAATGTTTTGAAAATTAAGGATCACGCCTCTAATACAAGGAGAGATAATTAGAAATAATTGAAAATTTTCGAGAATTTTTCAAACCACCTCTTCACAAAAACCGTAAGGTTAGGAAAGCTGAAAATTGTATAGTAGCATTGTAGCACAGTAGTGTATAATCACAGTTGTGAAAATCATGACCCCGGGGCATAGGTGAGGGCCAACATTTTTACATAGGAAAATAAAGAGTAAATCTTTAAAAATCTTCGTCTCAAGAACCATTTGGCAAGGAAAACTGAACCTTGTGTAGAAGCATCCTAAGGAAGTTTAAATTTAAAGTTGTTAAAATCATGACTCCCAAGGGTAGGGAGGGGCTACAATGGGTGGGTCAAATTTTTACATAGGGATATGTAGAGTAAATCTTAAAAACCAGAGTAAATCAGAAGCCATTAGGCCAGGAAAGCAAAGCTTAAACTTGTGTGTAATCATCCTTAGTTAGTGTGGATTCAAAGTTGCAAAAATCATGACCCTCAGGGATGGGGTGGGGTCACAATGGCGAGGGGTCGAAGTTTTACAAAGGACTATACAGAGTTAATTTTTAAGGAATCTTCTTCTAAAGAACCATTTTGCCAGGAAAAATGAAAATTGCGTAGAAGCATTGTCAGGTAGTCAAAATTCAAGTTTATTAAAATCATGATCACCAAGGGAAGGATGGGGTCACAACGGGGGTGGGGGACAATTTTTTTTCACAGGAATAGCTAAATATCTTTAAATCTTGTTCTAAAAAAACTGTACCTTTCGTCAAAGCAATTTTAGATAGTGTAGACCCAAATTTGTTCAATTAAAATCCTTAGGAGTAGGCTGGGGCCACATTGGGAATCCAGTTGTACAAAGGAAAACATCTTAAATATTAACAAAAACTGAAATGTTAATGCTTTTACTTATGGCCAAGTAATTTTACATATCGCTTATTCTTTAAAATTGTTAAAACGTTGGCCTCTGGACGATTTTTTGGCCTTACAAGGGGTTCAGAGTTTGATGAAGGTTTATATCCTTAATATAAACAATTGTTTATGGTCTTTTTAGGACTGCAGTGCTGAGTGTGATAAGACTATGAACATACCTTGTTCGAAAAGGGACCTGATTATAAATATAAGAATATCTAGAGGATTTGTTAAACACATAATCTACATGCATTATACCACAGTGTCCAGATATGTTGTATTATGACTCTATGAAGCTGATTTTATCATGCCTATTGTTGCTCAGATAAGCAATGCGGCCCATTGGCCTCTGGTGTTTTTTTTAAAAAATGATTTTGATAAGAAAAAATCGATACATATGTTAGCTTTTGTAGAAAAGAAGCCAATCTTTCGTTTTTGTTACATTGGGATTTACCACGTGTATTTATAGAAAAGCCGGAGATACATATCCAAATTAATTAGGTTTCATTTTCGCAAAAAAAAAAAGAAATTTTTTCTATATATTGATTCTAGGAACCATTTATCCAAATACAGTTCTGAATTTGGCATAATACATACACGTGTGCTCTGATAAAGTCTGTTAAAAACAAAATCATCTTTAAAGGGAAAAACCCATTCTATTTTTAATGCATTGTACTACGCACGATTACAAACATTTTTCCATGACGTGTATATTCCTAGAATATCTTCTAGATTACCTCAGATGTTTCACACTTCTATGCTCAGTTTTACAAACCTATCTGATATCGATTTTAACAACTAAGCAACAAATGTGAGATGATCTCACCATAGCTTTTTTATCTCATATAAATACGGACGTTGCTACAACAAAGAATATATATAGAAAACGAAACGTAAAGCGAAACGGAAAACGAAAATTTGAAGAAAAAAAAATGTAAAAAAAACCACCAATATTATTCATTCTACCTATAGTATATACATGAATTATCTTTTGAGAATTAGTACCTTCATCTTTTAAAAGTACTGTCAAGCTCAGAAAACAGCCTCGGATATGTTTTTCGATCTTGCCGGTGTAACGAAGAATTGTGATCCGGGTTGAAAATTGACCCGGGGGCCTGAATACAGCTAGCGACTCTCCTATCGATCGGTTACATGAGTCTCGTAATGCATCTAAATATAGAAAGGGACACAGTTATGAAGCAAACAACAAAAATAAGGTCAACGAGGTTCATCTTTATGAAATGAAAATGTACATATGAAAAAAAACATTTGGAAATGTTATTTGGAATTATCTTTGCGCGCTGCATGTGTCAGTTAGTGCATTACAAGAAGCCCTTTCATAACCTCCTAAACGTGCGTACCCCCACAAAAATGGACCGAACTGACAAAATTGTTTCTGCAAATACTGACTATAAATTACGAAAATATTAAATTGAATATTACGGAAGGGTTCAAAATTAATTTCTTTACAACTTTGCTTCAATAATGCATTGGAAATTTTTATTCCTTTACAAGTTATTGGCAAGAAACGCATCTAACTCCCTATTATAGAGGCTAGTCCCTTTGTCTGTATACCGAATGAAAGGTCTTGGTAAGACCAAAAACTTTTAAAATACATCTTATAACAAATTATAATCAGGTAGAAAACTAGAACGGAAAATACGCGAATTTTTTTGGCATTTTTTTCTAACCTTTGTTTCAACATTTATACCACTCCTTTTATTTGCATCAAAATAATAGATAAAATATGTCTCGCACAAATTCAATGTATCAGCTTCCAAACCAGCCCATCTTTGAGACTCTGCCAGTCATCATTAAAGCCAAATCCCCCTGGATAAATGAAGTCGTTAAATTTTACTAAAATGGGACTCAAACAAGATTGGGATTATCCTCAACTAAAATATGCAACGACAACATCGCATGGCATGTTTTCAGACCTGAAAATTTCAAAACAATCGGTGAACAAACGAGCGAGATATTAAGGATCAAAGTTGGGGTATAGAAGAAAAAAAATAAGAAATCTGAAAGTTTTTCAGAATAGTAGTAAGGTCTTCCGCTCCCAGTGGAAGACCTTAATGAATAATTCGGTCTGTGCATTTTATGTCACACACAATTTCTTTGTTGATATCAACATTTAATTAGGATTTTTTTCATAGAAAAAAGCCTTTTAATGTAACGGTAGTTTAGAAAAAAAAATATTATCATTACATGCAAATTTAAAAAAAGGATGTTCTTTTTTTCATAACGATCAAGCGGTTTAAATTACAATTACTGATTCATGGAATATAGATTTTTTTTCTTTTTGATTTAAAAAATGATGTGATCATAGCCTAAGATAAACAATTTCATTTCACAATTTTTGAGATTCAGAAAAGAAAAATAAAACACGAAAGTTCAAAAAAGTTTATTTCAACGGTTTTGGAAAATCAAAACCATTTGCGTTTGAAAAGGAAGTAGAATTGCATTAAAGAAAGTGTGTTTTAATTTAGACTCGTTCAACCAAACGCTCGGCTGTCTCCGTAAATCTCCGACGAGCAGAGAGTCTGGTAAAGCGTCACGTAAATGTTTGTGACCTCAAAACAAGGCTTACCCAAATACTAGAATGAATTTGATTGGTTAAAAACAAAACACTTTTCAGAGTTCTAACTGGCTGATTCCAGCTCTCTCTCTCTCAAATGGCTGTTATTCATGCTGAAATTCTGTATAAGATTTGGTCAACTGTAATTCTGGTCAAAACATTACCCACGCAATTTCCAATAAAAAAAGTTATGTCTTTATAATTGATTTGAAACTGTTATCCTTTGTTATAGGAAATAAATGACGCAATGTATAAGGCCTATGATGTAACACCATTTAACATTTAAAAAAAAAACCTTATACATGTACATATAGAGTAAGACACACATTTAAATAAGAGTATGTTTGCACGGCTTCGTTATGAAAATCGACATCATTCTAATCATAATTCGAAACTAGACACGGAGAATGAGACGACTAAATGGCACAGAACAGTTTACTTTTATGCACATTTTGAGAACATTTGATTCCAATGACGTATTTTATATACACCCAAGGTATAATAAAAACCAAAGACGTCGATTGCTTTGACATCATTTTTCGATGCTGACCTCTGAAGGCCAATACTAGAGAGTTTACGCATTTAGACGTGTGCGTGAAAGAGTATTTGTAACTAGTGGGGAACCACTAATTATATATACATCACTTTAAAATTTCTGCATACTGCATAATTCTATATGTTGTACAAAACGTGTACAAACAAAAGTTCACGAAGGTAAACACTTGTAGCATCTTTAAAAAAATAATAGACTTGTGTATATCAGATGTTGTTAAATGCACGATACATTAAGGAAACAAGTGCTTTTGAAACATTAAGAGAGACTGTGCCTTTGGTTTCATTAAGGTTATATAACCAATTGAAAACAGTGAGAAAAACCTAAACATGTTCATAATGTTGAATCTAAGGCGGACACATTATGTTTATTAAACATATCCAAAGTTTGGTACGTGTATCTGTAAACATACGTGAAACCTCGCACGGACAACACTTACACGTCCAAATGCTTAATCCTATATTTTCAAAATTATTACTCGGTTCATTCGGATAGTAGGACACTCAACATCAGTGTTGTTCAGGTAAATACAAAGGTTTTTCCTCCTGGATAACATGTTAATTATTTTTCCTGTATAAAAACATATTACAATTTTAGATTTTTTTTTAGAAATTATATCAATAGAATATCAACACACACACACATTGTCTTTCTCGTGTTTCCCATCTAAACACTACATACACTGCCATTATTCAATTATAAAGACCATTTTGAATTATCCTGACCCTAGACGTCCTCTCTCTGATTTTGGGTTCTCGGGCTGATACTTAAAAAACAATTCAAGGGAAAGTTTGTTATATTACACACAAAATTAACCTAATACTTCAATACCAGCATGAGACATTTCTTTGTGTTTTGATGTATAAGGCTTTGAATAAACTCTGCTTCGTATAGGTCTGCTTACAATGGTGGGCAATTGGTACCCATAGAAATTCCAACAGACCGTTGAAAGACCTGATTTCCAAAAACAATGGAAATATTGTCAATCAGGAACGCAATTATTTTTTTGATATCATTTTCAGGGTATCTCCGTATGAAAAGCAAATAATACAGACAGCAATTCAGTACAAGAAAGTCAAGAAGCGGATAAAAATATAGCTTTAGTCACGTTTTGACGAAAAACAAATAAGATCTTCGTTCGAAGCTATAATAAGAGGAGAGTATTTCCTAGAAAAAAAACCAACACACACACACAAACAACAACAAAGAATATTTTTGAATATATTTGAGTTGTCATAGACTTCTTCACCAAGTATAGCTATTTTTATATCAAACATAGATCTAGAGACTAAGACCATGACCTAATATTTAAAAGAAAAAGATAGATATTTTTCATTGGATTTGCTTTTTTAAAGCCTGAGTCTCTAAGATATATAGGTCCACATGAAGAGGTTTGGCCTCTTAGAGAGAGAGTGTAAAGAGAGAGCTCACGATTTCGTTCGACAATACACAGTAGCTGCCGTTAATAGACAGAAAATATATTATAACATGATGTTCTGGGAGAAATATAAATCGGGGTGGGGAGGTATTTTTGTTTACTTTCCTAAAAAGAGAATACAAAAATACAATGTAGGATGTACCACAAAGTTCACTTTAAAATATGATCATATTGCATATCAAATTTAAACACCATTTTTGAAAACTTGATCTTGATCGATTATCTGTGTACTAAATGATTGTATTTTGCATGTTTTCACTCTTAAAAAAATGTTGATATATTTCAGGAAACGTTGTGCCAACAAATTGAAGTACTTGTTATTTTTAGTACATGAAATACCAAGTCATTTGTTGGAATCAATTTTTCCATAGGATTAAGTACATGTATTGTTACATAACGGAAGTTTTATTTCTGGAAAATATGATCAATATCATTAAAAGGAAATTTAAAAAGGGAATGTTTAAATTTGGTTCTTAACAATCAAGCGGTTTAAATTACAATTACTGATTCATTCAATAGAGATTTCATTTATTTGAATTAGGGCGTGATTTTGGCTTATGATAGAGTATTATTTTGAACGATTCTGGAGAATCAGAAAAAAAATTAATATGAAACTACAAAAACGTTTCTCTCACAGTTTTGGAAAATCAAAGTCATTTACACTTGCGGAGGAAATAATATTGCAATTGAGGAAGTGGGTTTTTAATGCAGATTTAATTGATGTTGCAAGTTTTTTTTCTATTCATTTTCAAAGAAAACAATAGTGTCTGATTGTGTTTTAAACAGAGAAATATCCAATTGAATTAACAAGAGTCATAAAATGCTTATCAATCATCACTCATCGTAACTAGAGGAATCCTCTTATTTTATGCGCTTTGCGTCCTACGTTCTGCATACCGTGGAGTAAGTATAAGTTGTTCAGAACGCGTACAAGCAAACGTGCACGGATGTTAAGAAAAAATAGCATTGTTAATTATAGCATAGACTTATGTATATCGGGGCCATATTTCCAATAGAATTTGGAATCGGAATTTGAGAAAAATCTCAGCGGAGTAAATTCCTAGGAATTAGAAGAATGACAGATGACAAATATATATTACAACACATTTTTCCTTTCCAACATAAAAAAACACCATTTTTAAGACTACAGCACTATGACAAACGCATTCGTGATTTTTCAAAATTGCGGACGTAAACAACCATGCGCTTCATAGAAACAAACGTCTAAAAGACCCTTTGATTTTATAACCGCTAGTAAACGGCGTGGTATGGAATCATGCAGTTTCTTACGTAGTTCTGGTCGAAGGAAGTCCAGATGGCCGAAACGACGCCAAAAAGCTCTTCAGGGGTCGTGATGTTTTGTTCCCGATTTTGTTTGTTTGATCCGAAGCCACAAATTTTCAATTATATTAATGTCTGAAGACTCTGACTCTGACGGCCACCGAATAGTTAGAATATTATTTCACAGTTTGTAGTCCCTCGTAAAATGGGCTCTATGTAAGGGGACATTGTCATCTTGAAACCGGTACGTTTAGTTGCTAAAATGCTGAGCAATGACAGGCCACAAATAGTTTTCCAAGACTGAAATATATTTTTCTGCATTTATATTACCATTGACAAGGCAAAGTGTTCCAACTCCGCAATATGTAAGGCAATTCCACAGCATAATGGATACCCTTCTCTGTCGAGGTGGGCACATGCATCGGGAAAGGTATGCTTCATTTAATGTTCTCCAAACGTAAACTCTGTAGTTTTCACCTAAAACTATCTGACTTTCATCGGCAAAGATAACTGTGTTCCAATAATTATTAAAAGTGAGTTTTCTTTTCTCAAGACACCACGAAACACGTTTTTTTCTGTTGATCTGTGACACATCCATCTTTTTTCTCACAACTCGTCGCTTCACCTCTTGTGCATGTAGAAATCTTTGTACTGTCCGTGGATGAACATTTTCGTTTTCATTTCTGCTTCTGTTAAAATCATAAGTAATGTCATTCAAAAAGTTTTTGTTTGACGAACGAGCCAGTTCCGATCCCGGTGTGACATCTTGGAAGGACGTCCGCTTCTCTTTGCTTTGTTGATCTCCCCTGCATTGAAATACTTTTTCCAAATTGATCTGATGGTAAATTCCGATATCCCCAATAAATTCTCAATTTCAGACGTCTTCTAACCCTCAACCTTTATCTCAACGATTAGTTTTCTCACGCTGTTTGTCACTTCTTTCGATTTTTGGCCCATAATGAATGATATGTTTGTTTACAATTGTACAAGAATGCAGACGACGGAAGTTTACAAATTACGTCACTTTCTAGCTAGAGACAACTCTGTGAAAGTTACACTAGATAAAATGGTGTTCATCAGAAGTTATTCCCCCTTTTATGAACGAGACGCATATCGATGACGTCGCCATTTTGAAAAATCGCGAATACTTTTGTCATAGCGCTTTATGTTTTAATGGAAGAAACTCTAGACATCTTGGAATGCATAAACTGTTGGCAAGAGGTAGACACAGATTTAACTGTCCTGGCTTTCAACGAAATGTTAGACAAATGTCATAGACTGTGGCATCTGTATTAAGAGGAAGAATCCATGAAATATATAGCATCGATACATTTATTTTCATCAGGAATGCTCGTATAGCGCACACAAAGCAGCTAATATTTTGAGCGAAATTTATTTGAGTTGTCGTAGACTTCTTCACTAAGTATAGCTCTTCCTATGTCAAACATAGATCTAGAGACTAAGACCATGGCCTAATATTTAAAAGAAAGAGAAAGGTATTTGTCATTGAATTTGCTTTTTGATAAGCCAGAGCCTCTTAAATATATAGGTCCACATGGATAGATTTGCGCTCTTAGAGAGAGTGTAAAGATATAGGTCACAATTTCGTTCGACAATACACAGACGTTGCCGTGAATAGGCAGAAAATTTATCATAACATGGTGTTCTTGGAGAGATATAAACTGGGAGGGGGGGGGGGGGTTGGTTACTTTCTTAAAAAAAATACAATGCAGGTTGTTTTACAAAGTTAACTTTATTTAAGCATGGTCAATTAAAACTTCTCAAAACGTAATCAGATGTATTCTACGATGTTCTCTGTTGAAGAAAATGCGAAAAACAGTTTGTAACCACTGTAATGTTAGTCTTGTTAAAAACACAATACTTCACACCTACGGCTACATGAAAATAAAAAGGTATGGGAATTAAAACTGTTCTCAGCCTTGTTAGGTATAACAAATGTTTATTTTACATAATTTCTAAGCACGTGAATGATTAGCCATTAAATAAAACATTTAGAAACGAGAAAAAAATTAATCAATGTTGTGTTATAACCCTCTGAAAAGTCTGATAAATGTGTGGTTACCAAATGTCTTGTTTTCTGAAAATTGAAGTATGTACAAAATTATATTACCACGGCTTTAAAATCTTACGATCTAGTTTCAATCAACAGTTTGAATTTGTTTTTATAATGAATTTCCCTGAATAAAAAAGCATAGTTCCCGTTCAGCGAATTCGCTAAATTCGATGAATAAACGCTATGACATTCTGTGCCACCATTTCGGGCAATAGGCGTCAGCACGTGAGATATCCTGCATCATGATACGATTTGTTGTGTTTTTACTCGCGATCAATAAATGTTTACAAGTTAACATATCGCATTGCGATAAAAGGTAACTGTTGGTTTAAATAACTGGGTTTATAAAATGTTCTATACAATACTTTTGTTGAAACATATCAATGAATTTCACTTTTACTTTTTTATTTTATTATAATTGTAGCGACGGAACAAGTATTTGCTGCCCGGGTTTTCAATATGACAGCATATTAGGGACCTGCGTTCGTAAGTTACACAATAATCTCTTTTTTTCCCGACAAGAGTATTCTTATATATGTGCCGTCGGTTTCATTGAGCGAAAAAAAATAAAAATAACGACTCATAAGATACCATTTATATGCTCTTCATTGTAATAAGATTTATATATTTTTAATACCACATTTATGTTATGCATATATATCATATTGATGGTGATAGAAATAAATTGTATACCAAAATAATGGTGAATTTATTTTAAGATTATTTAAAATATAGCTAAAGGCTTATGTCTTCAAAAAGTTATGCATAGATTTTGAAACATTAAGTTTAAAGTTTCCAGGGATTATTTATTAATAACATTCATAATTTATGGTGTATGAATTGATATTATCTACAAATTTGTTTTGTTGGTTTGCTTGTTTTCTTCTTTCAATATGGTCTTGTGGTTAATATGCGGTAAATTGTAGTCAGGATAAAAAGCGAGCTAACTATCTAAAATGTTCTTATATCTATAAGCAACTCATTAGATCGATGTTTATTTTTACTTCGATGGAGCCCAATTTTGAGCATAGTATATTTAAATTTCATATATGGCTTCCGCCAGTGAACATATAATGTAGATAAAAAATAGTATTCATTTTATTTTGTTAATATTTCAGATTGTCCTAAAGGATACTTTGGCATATCTTGCGAACATCCTTGTCCATATCCACAGTTTGGCGACTTTTGTCAGAATCAATGTACATGCGAGATTAATGACTGTAACAACGTTGAAGGATGTGCTAAACACATAAGTACGCATAAAGGTATGTGCCACTGAAATCATACACACAAAACAATTAAGTGCATCTAAAAAAAAATTATAAACGACATAACAACGAAACATTTTGTACACACTTCATTGTTAAATATGCCTTTTTGCAGGAACAAGATTCCGTAACATGAAACTACATACTGACAGTACCACGTCCATCTTTCTCTCTGGTACTATAGGCTATGCCATTTCTCAAAAACTGACATCATCGACTAGTCAAAAGATCATTCAAAAATATAATGATACAAAACTATCAAGCAGTAGCATTCATGTAAACAATACAACACCGATTCGACTTTCCGTCATTGTTCTTGTCTGCTTGAGTGCAATCATTATAATGCTATATTTAGCATTATATGCAAGAGATCATACCAACGATATCAAGAAACTCGTGTTTTGTAATTGGAAAACAAACTGTAGAACTTATAGTTCCAGAAATGTTAATTGTAATGTTTAAAAAGAATCGCTGTTTTTATAAAATAGTAATGGACTGGAATCTTACATAAACAACAATAAAATATAAAGGCAACTGATCATTTAACTATGATTAACTAACTTATCATTACACTGTTTAATGTTGTATATTCAACATTTTTGTACATTTAAGTCATGCCTTATTTTGAACATCCATGTATACCATATTATCTTATCTGTACGATATCAGTCATATATTTAGATTATTTATTAATGTACACTGTATTTTGCATGTTTTAACTAATAGAAAAGACTTTGATATGTTTCTGGAAACCTTCCAACAAGCGATACTTTCATTTAATTAAAAATCTTAATTAATAAAGGTTCTCAGTCATTTGTTGTACTTATAATAATCAACATTCCCTTAGGAACTAGTAATTTGTAATCGGAGAGAAACAACATAAATTAGAGATGCAAAAACATTGTTTTTCATGTTTAAAATTGCCGCTGGTTTTTATTAAATATCATTGAATTGGAATCATTCATAAACAAATATAAAATAAATCTAATTATTACACTGTTTGTTGAATCAAATTATTGTTTTCAAGATTTCTGAACATTTAAATCATACATTGTTTGAAATATGATTGCATTGCATATCGAATTTATGCAAAATGTTTTTGTAACTTGATCTTGATCGTTTATCAATGTGCATTATGATTGTATTTTGTATGTTTTCACTCATTAAAATATTTTGATGTATTTCAAGAAACGTTGTTCCAACATATTATTATTTGTTATTTTTAATACATGATATACCAAGTAACTTGTTGGAATCAATTTTTCTATAGGATTACATAACGGAAGTTTTATTTTTGGAAAATTTGATCAATATCATTAAATGAAAATCTAAACAAGAGGCCCATGGGCCACATCGCTCACCTGAGGAACAATAGGTATGATAAAATCAGCTCAATGGAGTCATAATACAAACTATCTGGACAATATACAATAATTCATGTAAATCCTGTATAAATAAAATCCATTTTCCCCTGGATATTCTTATGTTTATAATCATTAGTCCCTTTTTTTAACAGGATGATTTTATAGTCATATCATGTGTTGAGTATTGCAGTTCTCAAAAAGATCCCTAACAATAGTTTATATATGGGATATAAACGTACAGTAAACTCTCAACCTTCTCGTGAGGCCAAAGAATTGTCCTGGGGCCAAAGTCTTAACAATTATAAAGAATCATCTGGCTGATTAGTTTCTGAGAAGATTTTTAAAGATTTACCCTATAAATTCCTTTGTTAAACTTTGACCCCCCCCCCCATTGTGGCCCCACCCTACCCCTGGGGATCATTATTTTCACAACTTTGAATCTACACTACCTGAGGATGCTTTCACACAAGTTCCAGCTTTCCTGGCTGATTAGTTTCTGAGAAGAAGATTTTTAAAGATGACTGTTTATTCCTATGTAAAACATCGACCTCTCATTGTGGCCCAAACCTACCCCCGGGGGTCATGCTTTTCACAAATTTGAATCTACACTAACTGAGGATGCTTCCACACAAGTTTTAGCTTTCCTGGCCAATTAGTTTCTGAGAAGAAGATTTTTAAAGATTTACTGTATATAATCATATGTTTAACTTCAATCCCCCATTGTGGCCCCAACCTACCCCCAGGGGTCATGATTTTCACAACTTTGAATCTTCACTACCTGAGGATGCTTCCACACAAGTTCCAGCTTTGCCTTCGAGTTAGTTATTGAGAAGAAGATTTTTAAAGATTTACTGTATATATTCCTATGTTAAACTTCGATCCCCATTGTGGCCCAACCCTACCCCCGGGGGTCATGATTTTTACAACCTTTAATTTACACTACCTGAGGATGCATCCACACAAGTGTCAGCTTTCCTGGCTGATTAGTTTCTGAGAAGAAGATTTTTAAAGATTAACTGTGTATATTCCTATGTAAAACGTCGATCTCCCATTGTGGCCCAAACCTACCCCCGGGGGTCATGATTTTCACAAATTTGAATCTTCACTAACTGAGGATGCTTCCACACAAGTGTCAGCTTTCCTGGCCAATTAGTTTCTGAGAAGAAGATTTTTAAAGATTTACTTTTTATATTCATATGTTAAACTTCGACCCTCCATTGTGGCCCCACCATATCCCCAGGGGTCATGATTTTCACAAATTTGAATCTTCACTAACTGAGGATGCTTCCACACAAGTGTCAGCTTTCCTGGCCAATTAGTTTCTGAGAAGAAGATTTTTAAAGATTTACTTTTTATATTCATATGTTAAACTTCGACCCTCCATTGTGGCCCCACCATATCCCCAGGGGTCATGATTTTCACATCTTTGAATCTACACTACCTGAGGATGCTTCCACACAAGTTTCAGCTTTCCTGGCAGATTAGTTTCTGAGAAGAGGAGTTCTAAAGATTTACTCTATATATTCATTTGTTAAACTTCGACCCCCCATTGTGGCCCATTCTCAGGTGAGCTAAAAAGGTTAAGTTTACAATTCAATAAGTTGGTTTCTGGAAGAACAGATTTTGAAAATTTTCGTAATAAATATTGTCAATTTTTTTACTTTTTAAAGCGCTAAGCATAGCTCAGCCCTTTATTGTCGTTAGACTTCAACTTCCGGTGCATCGAATAACCGCCCCCTCTAAGCAAAAGTATACATCATTTAAACTGGTTAGGGAACCAGTTTCAGGGGTTTATGCACATAACTGCACGGGCTATTGTGAATCTAATTTACGGGTTATTGTGAAATTAATGTACGGGGCTTACATACATCATTGCAGGGACTGTCATGCAGTGATGAGGAAATATAGTGCGTATACAGAAGCTGAAATGCTATATACATATATCTGTTATATACATACAGAAGCTGGGTTAGCGCTTTTCAGTACTATCAGTACTTTGATTTAATCTTTAGCTTTTAAGATCTGTGTACAAACATAGAATTGTTAGCAAATCTCTGTATCTTGCTAATAATTCGAAGCAAACACTCAAAAATGGTTAGTTAATAGAAATTGTTAACAATTAAACACAAGAAACATGCACTACATGTATAACAAATAAAGAACACAATTTATTTTTTCGAAATGAATTATATATATACATGTATATACCTACATATTTCCGTAAGCGATATCAAACTCTATTTAAACTGAATAAACTAGAGAAAATGCCGAGCATCTCAACAAAAACCTATTGCATTAATCTACCATTACGCAAAAAATAATGCCGAATTACCGATAGAATGAATTGTATTTCAGTACTCCTACATCAGATTTTGCTTAATTTGCGCAGGTAAACAGTTAACGTAACTGTTTGATTAACCGAAGTCTCTGTTTGATTTGATACGTAAAAATCACGAAATACAGACGACAGTTTCCAGGTTACAAAGCATAAATAATGAAAACGAAACGAAAATCAGAACAAGCTAACATCAACGTCATGTGTGAAAACTGCCAACGCATTGAAATATTTAGCCTCAATTTACTTCACAAAATCGGCACCAATATATTTTTCATGTTTCAAAAATTTCCCTTCATACGCTAACTGTTGCACAACAAGCAAATTCATCATAGTCAGATCGACCCTTTTTCGTATAATGTCATGGCTGCTTTAAACAAAGAACCTCGTTTTAGAAGTATGGAATACGAGTCTTGGTAAAATGGGTAAGCAAAACCGGGCCGTGGTAAAATAAAAGCCGGGGCAGATCGGCAATCGTCAATTCCAAATACGCATTATTTTGCAGCAATATTTAGAGCAAATACAAATATACTGGTCCATCAAATATCCTGAAATTTTAATGAGATTGGCAGATTAATAACTGCTTATCTTTTGTTTTGCCCAGGCCAAGTCTTGTCTACCCATTTTACCGGATGCCGAATCCGAGGCTATTAAACTGATTGAAACACGCCTTTCCTTTATTATTATTTTCGTAATAACTCAGATTTGAAACAGAATTAGACCTTAATTTTTGCAATTTATATTTTCCTTCCCATAAGGATAATTTATGCTAAACTACGTTGAATTGGAATCAGTAGTTCTTGAGAAGAAGATTTTTAAAAATGCACCCCCCTTTTTCTACAGTTTCAAGGTTTTCTCCGCTTTGAATACAGATCGGACTTTTATTTCTGCAATTTATATTCGCCCTCCCATAAGGATGCTTTGTGTCAAATTTGGTTGAAATTGGATAAGCGGTTTTAGAGAAGAAGTTCAAAATGTAAAAAGTTTACAGACGGACAGACAGACGGACAGACGGACAGACGGACGGACGGACGGACAGACGGACGACGGACAAAAAGTGATCAGAATAGCTCACTTGAGCTTTCAGCTCAGGTGAGCTAAAAAGAGAATGTTCAGATTTAGTTCTTAACGTTTTAGCGGTTTAAATTACAATAACTGATTCATTTAATAGAGATTTTATTTATTTAAACGATCGCGTGATTTCGGCTTAGGCTAAACAATTACTTTGAACGATTTCTAAGAATCAGAAAAAAATAATATGAAAATATAAAAGCGTTTCTCTTAACGGTTTTGGAAAATCATATTCATTTACACTTGCAGAGGAAGTAATGTTGCAATTGAGGAAGTGGGTTTTAAATTTAGATTTAATTGATGTTGCATGTCTATATCTTATTCATTTTCAATGAAAACAATAATGTATCATAACGGAAATTCTACAGAAATTGGTTGAAGGACATGCGGTAAATATATAACGTATGTTTATTTAGGTTCATGGAGAAATGTGTTATTAAGTCCAGTGATGAGCCTGTCGATGCCGGGTCAGAAATCTAAATAAAACGCTTCTACTGACCACGATTCGTCAGATCATTAGTATGCACTTAATCGCATTTACTAATAAGGTCCGGAGATAGTGTCCGTGCGTATAAAAAGGAGGTGCGGGGAAAGCGGCTCTCCAGTAGTGAACTGGAAGCTGTCGTTTGCCTCCTCTTTTTATACAGGTAAGATCATATTAAGATACTTGCGCGGTTTTAATAAAAGTTAAAAAAAATGATTCAGAGGGTTCAAGTAAATATAATATCTTATTTTCAGAGTTTTTGTAATCAATGTTTATTGTTATTAATTATACATGATGTTATATTGAGGAATTTGATTGAAACTTTTTATTAGTAAAATTGAAAAAAAGAGTAGCCAACTGGAAGCTGTCTTTTGCCTCCTCTTTTTATAAAGGGAAAGGGCTACTTCCCAAGTTGAGGAGGAGAGAACTCTGGGTTATATAACGTGGCACAGACAACGCCAGGTGTCTGGTCAAGGACGAACAAGGTCCCAAGGATCAAATTAACTGAAATATCGTATTGAGCGAAATCTTAGTACGATAAATGTCTGATTCTGTTTCAAACAGAGAAAATCCGATTAAATTAACAAGAGTGATAAAATGTTAATCTGTCGTCATTTCTCGTAACTGATCGCTAAAGACCAATATTATAAGTTAAATGTTATAGCATTTAGACATGAGCGTGTACGAATATGTGTAACTAGAAGACTCCTCTTTTTTCATTCGCTTTGCGTCCTTCAGTTCTGCATACCGCGGAGTAAGAATATGGTATTCAGAATGCGTACAAGCAAACGTTCATGGAGGTTAAGAAAAAGTAGCATTGTTAAAGAAACATAGACAAATGTATATCGGGCTTCTATTTCTTATTGATTTACAAAACGGAATTTGAGAAAAATCTCAGATGAGTAAATTCTCAGGATATGATATCAAAATTGGGTAATTTTTTTTTTAGAAATTGGAGACAAATTTTGTTAAATGTAAAATAGACGACGCATCAAGAAAAATTGTGCTCTGGAACATTAAAAAAAAGCCTGTACTTTTGCTTACATCGTAGTAATTTAACAAATTTTAAAACAGTGATAAAAAGCTGAACATGTTCATAATGTTGAATCTAATTGTTGAACACGTACGCGTACATTGTTCACCTTCTGTGTATTAAACATATCCAAACTTTTGTATGTGTACCTGTAAGCACACGTGTAGACCCACACGTACAACACGTACGCGTCCAAATGCATTTAAGTTGTCGAAATTGTTACAACGGGATAGTATTACTTATAATAAATTTAGTAATGTTCCTGTGCATACTGCTGGTAAGCATGCAAATTAATTTTTCCTGTATAAAAGAAATGTTTAAAATTTTAGTCAATAAAATGTCAAAACATACAGTGTTTTTCTCCCTTTTCTCTTCGAAACACTAAATACACGTGTCAAACACTACGCAATTATAACGACCAAGATAGACTTAACATCGTGTTGTGTCAAGATGCGAAAACAAAGTAAAATATAATTTTTATATATAAAGTTACAGTGATCTCGCACTTAACTTAATCTAAAGGTGGAACAAACAACCCTCCTGCGCAATTTTAGTGTAAAATGCAATCTCTCAGATGATTAGTTTTTTATTGCTTGGCTGCCGTATGATGATCGGTCGGTCCATCATTAATTTTCTTAACAGAGGTTGCACCTACTGAAATGATATCTGATAATATACATATTTATCATATGAATATCTATGTCGAGTTCAATTTTAGATTCGATTAAGTAATGTTTGAGTTATGTCCTTGGAATTTAAAAAAAATCCAATTATTGAAGTCTTCATTCATTACGTCGCATAGGTTGCACCTACTGATATGAAATTTGATATACAGATTTATCATTTGAATATATCGATGATTTTAATTAGGGTTGAGCAATTTTTTGAAGGAGTAACGTGCATTGGACTACAAAAAATTCTAATTATTTGCAATTTCCGTTCATTTTTTTTTTCCAAAGAGGTCCTCCAGGAAGGGCATAAGTGTTTTACAAACATCTCTTGGTTTTGTTTTCTTTTTTTATGATAAGATTATACATGTAAATATGCTAGCAAGTTTCATGTTTTACTGTCATAATGTTGCAAGCTAATTTTACTGGTACATTGTAAGTATAAATAGGGAGGAAATTAAAAATTAAACTGATATCAAAGTTAAAACCTCGCCATTTTGTTAAAAATAAAAAAAAGAAAACAAATAAACACTTAAACAATTATGTAGGTTGCATATGGTCAAACTATTAAAGGATGACTGCACTTAAGGTTATGCGATATTTACCAGAGAATAAACTTTTAAAAGAGATTTTTTTCTTTTAATTGCAGAAATGGTCAACATCCCAACTGCAACGTAATTGCGTTAAATAAAAATATCTTTTAACCAAGTTCGAGTTTGTTTTCTACGAAAGCCCATTGAGCTCAATTTCGTAGGTAAAAAAATATATTTTTTTCACGAATAAACGCGAAACTTTCGCAATAAAAGGCGAAATTTTCGCGTTACTTTCGTGAATAAACGCGAAACTTTCACAAATTAGCGCGAAACCGTTATATAAATAAAGGCATATCATACATGAACCCTTATAAAGAAAAGTGAATGAAAACAAATACTTTTAGTTTTAAATCATGAAGTACTTATTATTCATTATTATTATATCATCGTGTTCCGTTGATTTATGAGATATTTTTTTTACAAAAAGAAATGAATAAATCTGATAAAACTTTATAACATTTTTAGTTGTTATATGTTCCAAGTAGATAATAAGTTAAAGCATCATTTTTCATTTGTTCGCGGACCCTGTGTTCGAACAGGCATTCATTATCTTTTTTCTTAAAAACAATCAATATCAACCATCGAAAACCTTCAAGTTTTAAAAATCTTAAGACATTTCAAATCACAGCTTGATTTATATTTCTGATGTTAAAATAAACTGGACGTTAATTTATCTCGCGGCGATATAACATTTATTATAACGTTTTGAACAATGATATCCTTTCAATTCTAAAGTGATACTAAATAAGATTTTATTAATTCGAATCAAAATTGTTATAATCAATATATATTGATGCCTGATTTTCTATCATACAGCGCCGATAAGAATGTTGAAAGCGCGCTGCATGATTTTCTTGAAAAGTCAGTATTAAGATTTTAAATATTTCCTACGTTTGAATTTATATCAATTTGTAAAAGGTTAATTCTGATTCATTTACATCTTTATATAATGTGATTATTTTGTTTGATTTTAAATTAATATGTTTGTTTTCGGTCATTGTTCTTCATAGGGTTTTTTTGTATGAAATGCCACTATTTATATTTAAGTTTCGCGTTTATTCGCGTTTATTCGTGAAAGTTTCGCGTTTATTCGCAAAAGTTTCGCGTTATATCTCGAAAGTTTCGCGTTTATTCGCAAAATTTTTGCGTTTATTCGCAAAGGTTTTGCGTTTATTCGAGAAAGTTTTGTGTTATATCGCAAAAGCAACGCGTTATATCGCGAAAGTTTCGCGTTAATTCGCGAAAGTCTCGCGTTTATTTGCGAAAGTTATTCGTTTTATCGCGTAAGCTTCGCGGTTTTTCGCGAAAAAAATATTGTTTATACTTACGAAAATGAGCTCAATGGACTTTCGTAGTTTTCATAGGCGGAGGTCGTCAATCTTACTTGAATCTCGATACAATAATGAGATCGCCCACTTTTTTACTGACCTTATACATAGTCAGCGCATGTCTGTCTATTGTTCTCCGTTTAATAGTAGTTGTATACTTTCATTATCTAAGTTTTGTCTAAAGGATATGAATAGACAAACATGCGGTCGTGGTTTTAATGAGAAAAACCTGCTTCCACTTACTTTCGCTTTCTTGGTTTTAACCATGGGTTATTACAATTCACCACGTGATTTCTCACCTCAGGTAACTCTGTAAATACAAAAGTCTATCACGTGACGTATTATGTCCTAACTAGGACAATGTTTGCGAACACGTTAAGTTGTCAAGCATTGATTTGAAGTCTTCAGAGCATGTTCAACAGAGCGAGAGCTCGCCAAAATTACCTATACCTACAATAAAAATTACGGCGAGTGCTTGCTTTGTTGAACACGCCTCTGTACTAACATGAGCGGGGTCTTATTGTTGAAACAATAATAAATAGTTTACTTGAACCATGTATAGAATAAATAGGGCTATGGTGCAAGAATGATTATTTAAAGTTTTATACATGGCATTATTTTTCATGTTGGTCCAAGTTTAGTACCATTCTGATAAAATTAGATCCACCTCTTATGCATATCAATATCAATTTTATGTTATATCAAGGGCAGATGAGCGACAATTCTCCGTATTTCGAACGTTTTGAGTGGAAAAAAACCCCACAAATTGACTTTTTTGTATGGCAGTCTTAAATCTTGATTTATGTTTGAAATTGACAAGACTCATTAATAAAATTAACAAAAATGATATTAAGTTAAGAAACAGACAGAAAAAGACCCCAAATCCCAAACACGGCGCTGAGTGCAGTCATTCTTTGAAAATGCGAAGTTATAATACATTACATACAGATTACATACTACTGACTGGTTAAAGCTATCCAAAAGTAAAGTGCGTTTTTATGAGTTTTGTAAGTTTATGGCTTGTATTTCTGAGCATTTTTTAAACTTAGAAATATTATTTTTTTCTTTTCTCTGAAATTCCTCTGATGTTAATTATAAAATTATCACATACTTGTAGTTGACAAAGATGCAAGCTATGTGTAATTCCTGCTGCGCTCATCCCAACAGTCGCACCGTAAAACATATTATATTTGATAAGAACGTTTATTTTAATTTTCCATTTTTCCGATTTTCCTAGTTATTTCATCTCTAAAACTGGCGTATTTTAGACACTTCATTGTATTGTGACAACATTTATAATAAGATGTCATACTATGACGGTCATAATTTATCTAGGAACTGATTTAAAAGTGCATAGGTGTTCCGGAAATGAAAAATAGCGGCTGATGTTAAATATGATGTGATAGCGTCGCTCGCTTTTGTTCATATCAGGAATGCAAAAAACCCTGTATTTTTTACGAAGTATAAAATAAATGGCTTACATGGAAATGAGCGATAAGGGTATATTTTTATATTACTCTACGTATCTCCTGTCATTATTACTCAAATTGTGTCACACTTGGCACACATTTTTAATAAAATGCACAATGCCATATTGAGATAGCAATGTATTTGATAATGCTGAATTTATATCCTTTTTACTTCCATTTAACTTAAGTGACTATTTATCTGAATTATATCCTGACGTTGGGTTGTTAAAATTACAGGCGTATATAACAAAAAACTATCTTCCTGTGTCGCATGTTCCATTTTTTTAAGAAGTTCACACAACTAATTGCAAGCAAGATAAATTACCCTATTCTTTTAGTTCCATATACCCTATTCCTGGCAGCTGCCCGTGTCAGCAGTAGCATCTTATCTTCAAGATAACAGAACGAACAACAGTGAAAAATCCCGACCCTGACACCATCAACAGGAGGTTTATCTCCACATTGTCTGATATTGTCTTTGATTTTTGTAGCTGTAAGTACGAAAAGTGGTAGTTGATTAAACAATATGGCTTCTATATCTTTAACTTAAGCACAGGATGTCAATGGATATTGTGCATCGCACATGTTGATTAAGAAAAGGAAGTCAAGTTGCACGGCATCCCGTCAAAAGCTAGTTGCATATCATTAGGTGATGTGCAGTGCAATACTTTACATTAAAATGCCATACGCCAAATATAATCTGTGATTTTCTTCGAATTATCAATCAAATTTTCATGTTTAATTTCAGCATTCAGCATTTTAGGACAAATCATTCAGCATCTTGTAATTTGACAAATTTATAAAGACCACTTCTTTGTGCTCCTGTCACGAAGAATTAGCCAGCAGTCAACTGCGCTTTCCAGTCTTTCAGAGACACTCCTTCCAAGTTAAGCTCTGTTGGAGGTTGACCGACAGTCAAAAGGGATCGGCCCCAAAAACTTTCTTTCACATATATCTCACGAACGGTAATGAATTTCTAAACACCTGTTGAACAAAGTGTGTTTAAAATTAAACGACCTTTCATTTGATATTAAGAAAGAGGGACTGACTCTTTAAATTAGGGATCAGGATGGGCCTAAAGTATATTATCGATATAGTCATTTACCGAGTGACACTGATGTTTTGTAATAGGTTATAAAAGCAAAAGTAGGTATAATACATTTATATATTTTACCAATATTATGATTTTCTGCGTTACCTAACTAAGAATTTTGGGGCCAGAGGTAAATCAAAGTACTGAAGTAGGCATTTATTCAAAATCAGCGATATTTGATTTTGCATGGCAAGTAGTATCAGTAGTCGAAATATTTCTGAGAAATTGTATGGAGCCAGGCAGGATTGAACTCCTGTCTTGTTCAACCAAACGCTCGACTGTCTCCATTTATCTCCGACGAGCAAGCTTGTGCGTAGGTCCAAACACTGTTTCACTTTCGTTTTGCCTGAGTAAGTGCATAGGAGAGTTGATCTAAATCAACTCCCAAAAAGTTTAATCTTTTCTATCCAAATTTGAAGAAATGTACGTATTTAAAAAAGCAACGTAAGAGAACTAACAAAAAACAATGCAGGAGAGCATAAGCACTCAACTCCTCTTTCCAGATAATGTTTTGTTTTTCGAAAATTAAAGTCGATAACGTCATATCTCCTAAAAATCAGACGGAATACTTCCTCGTTGCTCGCAACGAGATCGTGTTTACTTTGGTTTTATTTTTCCATGAGTTCATCTTCGATTTCACTCAGTTGAGAAAATCGTTTTCGCTGATATTCTTTTGCGTCCGCGACGAATGATTTCGACCGTCGAGGCGATGTCACGTAGTGTTGGTGGTTTTTCGTCCGGCTCCGAATCGGAGCTAGACTCTGTGTGATGATTCTTCTTCTGTAGAAGCTCAGTTACAATGTCATTGTCCGCCATTTCTTCCGTCACGATGAGATCAGTGTCAGCTTTCACGAAGTCGGTGAAAGTAATTCCTGCGGGCGTCAGTCTTTGGGTGAGATCTGTCAGCAGAATGTTGTCGTCGGAGTCCTGAGCTAAAGATGCGGATAAAGGTACAAAGCTTGAAAGTGGCATATAATCTACCGCGTTGAAGTCATTGTTGGGATTCAAAGACAACGAGAAACCGGCATTACTAAAACAGTTGGCAATACAAATACTTCCAACGTTGTCCCAAGCGGCGGCGGCAGTGTGTATGGCTTTGAGAACATTATACTGGGGACCGACCTTGCTGCCATCACACTGAAAATATAACGGGATTTCTTTAATAGAAACACCTCACACCATTTTTATCATTAATACCCGTAGGCCATCTCTTAACATTCATATGTACACTTAACTAGGAGACTAGAACTATAATTATCGAAATACTTAAAGATCATACTAAAACATTTAAGAGAAATAACAGAAAATAAAATGTTTAGACAATTTTCAAATACTTTTAGAATGTATTCAATCAATCTCTATCTGTATTTTGTCTTCAGATTGTAGATTCTTCCCTGGTTTTCAAGTTTGGGATATGCAGAACAATTGTCCACAAGCATTAAGATCTTGCGCTTTTTGTCGAGGAATTTTTCTATCGAGGGCTCTAACCCATTCGATAAATAAGGCGCTCGACATCTGTTTTTTGTTAGTGCGATATATGGATAGCCAGTAAAGTACATTCTTAAAACAACGGGGTTTTTCAAATTTACTAATCACTATAAATTTTAACTTTTCTGACCCATCCATATTTCATGCAACTTACAGAGTTAACCAGTCTTTTAACCTTTTGCCAACTTAATATTTTTCACCTTTAAGTTGTAACGTTTCTCGGGCATTAGTGTATAGAACAAGCCAGTTTCGTCAACATTGAATATATCACATGGGATACATGTACATTTATAACCTTTGATCAATTTTGGGAGTTTATGGTTTTTCCAGTCGTGCTTTATATCTGTATCTATAGCACCACTTTCTCCACAAACTCTACGACAGACAATGCCGTTTCGTGACTTAAACCTGTCAAGCCAACGCACATTCGCTTTAAAGTTAGAGTCTCCAATTTTGGAAGTGAAATTTTCTGCTTTTTGTATAGATTTGGCCCGCTGATCGGAATATTTGGGGCATTTTTACGCTGAACCACTTATATCGTACACTGTTCACACTGTCGTGTTTCCCGGACCGATGCCGTTTTCTACTTGGATTTAAGTCCGACGTTACGTAATTTATTATTTCGGCCTTGTTCTTCAAAATCGTACTTAAAGTGTTTGGTTGTATTTCAAATTTCACTGCGACTTCCTTTTTAGGAATTTCGGATATTTCCACGCATCTTATTATTTCAAATTTTGTCTCAATTGTTATTGCTTTACGTTTCCGTGACGGCGAGGCCATTGTTTAAACGAAGACTGACATAGTGGAAAAACTTACCCTGAGTATTAATCATTATGACGTATGTGAATTAAACTCAATTAGAAGAAAAAATTGAACCTCTGTTAACCAAACTGATTTTAATTGGCAATATTATTGTGTAAAATCATGTAAAATTAACTTAAGTATCCTTAACTATCACACAGAATTCGTTTTCAGAACGCACGTTAAAGCTTATGGGCAATTGTTATTGTTTGATTAAACAGCCAAAAATTCGTTAATTTTTATGCCTGTGGGACATTAATTGAGTTCGTTATATCCGTAAAATCGTTATATCAGAATTCGTTTTATCCGTAATATTTATCAAAAATTTATGAACAACTTTCCGGAACACAACAATACTTCGTTATATCCGTAAATTCCCTTTATCCGTGTTCGTTATAAACGAGTCTTACTGTATATTTAACAATTGATTATGGTGTCACACTTTAAAATAACCAATAACTATTAATATTCTAGTTATTAAAAGAATCGTTTTGATCACCAAGTGTATACTCAATTATCAATGGTTGTAGTAATCTATTTTATTAACAGAAATATCACACTGTGACAATTTAACATTTATTTCATCAAAAATACATTTTTTTGTAACGATCACTACCATCCTTTGTTTGGATCCCAAAGGGTATGTTTCAGTATACATGCACACTAAGCTAGTTGACCATGCCTTTCTTTAACCTTATTTAACGTTAACTGTCTGCCTTTTTCTGTTTAAAGTATTTCGCTACGATTTGTAATATTCATCCCGATGATATTGGATGTCAGGAAAAAAGTTAAGAAATTTTGAAATCAGTGAGAAGATGCCTGATATTGAAATGTTTTTTTTTTTCAGCTTTAAAAATATTAATGAATTATACTTTGTTTTTAATCCAGACACATGGAAGTATATACCCTCGCATTTACAACTTAATACGCAATATTTCAAAGCTCATGACCGATATATGTGGGATATGCTTTTATTATAGATAAATGCAATGCATTTCCATTATGGCAGATGTTTTACAGATTAAAACCTACCTAAACAAAATTCATTCGAAAAAAAATTTCACATTGTAAAAGACATAAAATGTACACAAGGAAGGATGTAGCATATCCATGGATTATATATTTTTTGTATTTTGAAATCGTATGGAAAAATCCCTAATTTATAAATATTTTCCCATTGATATTACAGACTGAGCAAATATTTCTAACCGAGAAGTTTGATTTAAATTTATCATTAACATTACTGACTAGTTTTGTTTGGTCTTAAAACAATTACAGTTGCAATGATACAAAAATATCACATATGTGGATGGTTCATTTTGATTGCAGCGTTTTGCCCTAAATTAAACTCGTAAGTATGGATAGTTTTCTGAATGCTCCGTAAGTGGATATTTCAGCTAAGTTTACTGTCCTAATTACAGCAGCAATTCATCGTATGTATTTATTTAAGATAATGAAATTCCCATTTCGTTATACATGTATTTGATTATATTTCAGAAATTTGGTTTTTTATAAGGAATCAACCTCTGAATGTCCCCCTGGATATCAAGGACGTCGCTGTTTACGGTTTTGTCCGTACCCACAATATGGACTTAAATGTACCGGCAAATGTGAATGCAGTGTACATCTCTGTCATCATATCAATGGCTGCCCACCTCCAGGTTTGTGAAGTTTTGATAAAGTATATAATAATATATTCATCATTAATTCCATTTTTTTTGCGTTTGTATATATATTTTTTTAAATAAAACAAAATGACCGATAAACAAAGCATATAAAACACAAACCTGTTAAATGAAACGTAGGGAGACCTTAGTTTCCTATATTTCTTTATGTTACACTGGATACTCTTCAATAACGATATATAAACAAAATTTGACACTTTCACATGCATATACTGTGGTTTCATTAATATTCAAGGGTATCAATTTTCTTGGATAATGTGAAAATCACAGTTTCAAGAATACGTAAATATGTGGCCACTGATCAAATGAATACATCTTAAAAGAAACTGCAATTCGATGAACATTAAATTTCGTGGATCAATTAAACAACGAAATCCACGAAAATTGGTATTCAACGAATATTGATGAAACCCCAATATCACCATATTTAGGTTGTTTTTTTTTCATTGTTTTATCGTTGGAAAACTGCAAGTATGTTTACACTGTCACAGTAATAACTGTATTTACAAATTTACACTTTGGAATCTTTCAGACATTACCAAAATGTGTTGAACCTTTTAAAATACCACAAAAAACATGTACCTTTATACGAGAGCAAACCTTATTCTTTATTTAAAAGCGTAATTTTATTATTTTTACATGTAGTAAAGTCGGTTCCTCTGAACGTTTGGAATGTATCCTATGCGTCTATAATATATTGGACTTGATATAATGTATTACTATGCAATTCATTTCAATTGTATTCCGTTTTTGTAGCAGCTGCAAAATGTCCCATTGGATTAACTGGAAAATACTGTGAATCACAGTGTCAATTTCCAGATTACGGATATGGTTGCCAACAGTCTTGCATATGTTCCAAACAAAGATGCAATTTTGCTACTGGATGTACTTCTGTTAAAAGTAACTACATTAGTAGCAGTCTATACTTGATCAAATTTCCAATACAAAACTTTGAGATGCAACCGTTAAACAGATCATGGTATTTTACACATATACATGTTGTTTTGTTTTAGAATTCATCAGTAAAACGACTACTCAAAAAAGTCTAAGCATAAACGTTCCACTAAACAGGACTTTAGTTTCTCTTAATACTGTTTCAACTATGGATGTTCTTAAACAAGGTATACATGGATTTTATTTACAAATATTGGAAGGTAAACAGAGATGATAGATTACTAGTAGCCCCATTACTTGACCTTTGTCCGTTAAAAATATTAACTTAGCTTTAAAAATAAAGTAATATTGTAAGAATGTAAATGTGATGTTAAAACGTTTAAACATAAATGCATCACAGAAATGGCTTTTTCAGTGTTTTCATATTATATCAATATTTGTATTGTTTTTTACATTTGTAAATTTAAAATGGGTTAGATACAATAATGCTTCCTTATATTAAATTTAATCTTATACGTCTATAAATTTTAATGGGGTTAGAAATTAATTATGTACATGTGCAACTAGGAGAAAGCCATGTGATGCTGGGGAAACAAATGTCAAGCTGCTTTTTGTTAGTATCAATACTACATGTAAATACATACTTTATCATTTCTTATGAAAATTTAATGGAGCATGACAAGTGCAAGTTTCACACATAAGAGCTTTAGGGTAATATTGCTTTCCATAAAAATGTGACGACAAAGTCAACAGTCACACTTTCTATTTTGACACATAAAGAGAACATTGTTGAACAATGTGACAAACATTTGTCTTTTATTATAATGAATGTACTTGCGTAGGTACTAGTACTCAGAGACTGGTGAAGAAAAATCAGATATCAACACCAATTACTAGGACTTTTTCCAATGAAGGTGCTTTAATTGGTAGGTATAAAAAATCATGATTTTTAATTGATTTGAAATGCGTAACTCTTAATAATTATTTGGTTCACGTTTATTGTAGTATAATGACTCACATTATTCCCGTACATTTTAAAATCAATCTACATGCATGTATCAATTTAATGGAAAAAAAAATACAGACATTTGCTAAAGGACAACGGTTCTTTTTGAGCGCAATTGAGTTTTAAAAAATAATCTACAAGAAGGAGGGTTCAAGTCATCATATGACTATACACGACAATATATCTTTTATGACTAGAGATATAAACAGACAAAGAAAATAAATCTTCTTTATAATCGATTTTGCAGTAACTTATATCATTAATTTCTAATTGAGAAAGTACATGTCCAAAAATTACTTAAGAATAACAATTGTTTTTTTTTTATTCCTATCATGCATGTAAAGACAACCAGCTTTTTTAGACAACCGATAATATATATATAAATATATCAACATATCAACACCAGCAGCTATCAAACTTCGAACACCTCTCCTGCATGGTATTAAAATATCGTTAAATATCAACATGTACAATGAAACTTTATGTATGACTTGACAACAACAATTTCCGACAATGGGTTAGGTTTTAAATCACCAATTTGATATATTGATGGATTTAGACCGTGTGAAAGTAAGAAACAGCCGGTCTATAGTAGAAGGTATAGTATATATATATGTGGGACTTGCGCCTATATTCAGACAGGACAAACAATTTCATTTAAAAACAGTACAGTTTTCAAAGTCAATTCTAATATGAACTGCAAATCTAAAAACATCATTTATTGCATGACCTGTAATGGATGCGGAGAAAATTACATTGGCCAAACAGGGACCAAACTAGCCGACCGTGTGAGGGTACATAAGCAGCAGATAAGGGATCCTTCTGTTCGTAACACTCCGTGTAGTGAACATTTTGATATGTGCGAGAGAGGCCGGTTTGAAATTTTTCCATTTTACAAAGTCCGCGAAGAAAGTGATCAGCTGCGACTTGCAAAAGAACAATATTTCATAAAAAAATTTAAACCTAAACTTAATCGATAATTGCATTATTTATTCTGCATTGACTTTATTTAGCTTTCATTTCAATAACCTCTTATTTTAAAACAATATCATTTGTACATATTTTATTACGTTTACATGTGTTTGTAAAAAATATTTGCCGCCATCTCCAAATATTGTTTACACTGTTCGTGACGTTGTCTACTTTATGACGTCATAATAACGACGTCAACGTTTGTTATTTCTGTTATAATTTGAAATCCACTGAAGAGCCGATCAGGCGAAAGCGCTCTGGATTAAATTTGAAAGAAATGGATTATTGTGTTATCGTCTACTGAAAACATTTTTCTATATCGTTACCTATACCAAGGACTTATTCGTTTTTATATATATATATATATATATATATATATATATATATATATATATATATATATATATATATATATATATATATATATATATATATATATATATATATATATATATATATATATATAAGGAGGACGTCGAATTTGAAGAGATGAAACGGACAGGATATTAATTTCTTTCATTTTTTTAACAACGAAAGCTGTCGATTTTGGACAAATTTACCGAGTTACTAAGACTGGAACTGCTCCAAAATTCAGATGGGATATCTACTTATCTCGTCCGCTTTGATACGGAAATCATTGCAGATTAACAGCTGCAAATCTAATATTATACTAGAAAAACGCATATCCGAATTTTCTAATTTAGCAAACTACAAAACTATTGCTAAGTTTTGCTATGAAACAAGAATTGGCTTACGTGAATCGTCAAATATGATACTTTATTCATGTTGCGTTAATGTAGATAACTTATTGAACTTTAAAACATATGTGTTGTGTTAGAAATAGAGGGGGTTTCTAATAACAAAACCCCCATTTCAACACACACACACACACACACACACACACACACACACACACACACACACACACACACACACACACACACACACACACACACACACACACACACACACAGAATGTAGTATAGAAATTTAATTGTTTAACCTAAATTTCAAGGATGGGGATAGGAACCGGGATAATTGGGATACTATGGGTTTAAAGTGTTCTCAGAAAATAAATGATTCGATCAAATTTACTCTGATATTTGCATCACATATGCCATCTTTTTGGGGGTTTTTGCGACAAAATATTGCGAAGGGATGCTCTACTTAGAGGTTCTCCTGTGTCATCAAATTTCACTCTATGAATATGTTGTACAAAACCTTTTCTTCGAACAATCTCTACGGAAGCCCTAAGTAACATGGCAGTGCATATATTCGGTTTAAATTTTGAGTCTCACTTTGCTTCGTGTTACCTAAGCTTCTATAACAACGCAAGCTGACGTAAGGTTTTTTCTATATCTTTTAATTGATTATTGTGTGGATACTTAACATTAATTAAAAAAAAGAAGTTTCAAGGTAAGTACAGTAATGTACATATTCAATTTGTATCCTGAACTCATTTGTCTATGGATAATGATCGTTTGGTTATTATAAAGTTTTGTAAATATAAAAATTAACACAGCTTTTTTTCAGTTTTTTTTGTACTCTGATATAAAATGTGTATTGATTTGAAGTAGTATAATGAATCAAATTATTTTTTGGTATTTGATTACTGTATCAATAAATATTTAAAGCATATAACATATTTCCAATCGATTTTGTAGAAATGATATGTCTGAAGCTTCTGCTCACAAGATCTACTACGGAACTTAAAAAAATGGTGCTTAGTTCTCCTTTGATTGGATATTTAGGTGTAGACAGAGGATTTTACATCCTCTGACTCCCCGAATTGACGACATTTTGCAAAGATTACTACATAATTTATAGTAGTCGATATGCAGACAAAAACATCAATACGGTACAAAGAGTCGCTAAAAAATTAATTGTTTGCAGTGCATGGATATACATTGATAAGAAACAACTTTGTATTTTTCGACAAGTCTTAATCCCCAAACGAAAAACCACTTTAATTACTAAATCTTCAAACTTGGACAAGTTTAGGATTACTCTAAAATTGTACGTGAATACCGGTAATACCTGGCAATGATTTGGTAAGGGTATTAGTGCTAACGTTTGTGTCGATTTAAACGCATCCCAGACATATATATATATATATATATATATATATATATATATATATATATATATATATATATATATATATATATATATATATATATATATATATATATATATATATATATATATATATATACTTGCTCGTGCTGCGTTTCGAAACACGATTATAATTATGATCCGCTCGCATAACTTGTTGCGAAGGGAATATAGCATCGCTGCTGTGCGTATTAATGGATGGGTGAATTGATGGATGGATTGATAGATCGATGTATGTATGTCCATTTCAGCCTTGTGAGCATGATTGAAAGAAAACCCTCGCATGTATATTCATCAAACTCCGTACATGTCATAAGCATAATTAAAGAACAACCCCTATCGATTTTCAAGAAAGTATGTTAAATATTTTTGAAAATATCGTTAAAATTCGGATAGAACTTTTTATGCTCGACTTACCAATAGACATTTCCAATTCGTAAAAGTAAACATTCCAAATCAACAACTAGATATTTTGTTGGATTTCGGCCTTGTAAAGGTAAAAAACAAACGTTTGTCAGAAAAGGAGTTCGAAGGATGTCCACAGTGAAAAATTGATTCGAGACTTAGTCTATTTGAATTTAATTAAACCAAGCAGCCGTCTGAGCCGAATTTTGGGCTATATTTCCTGAATCATTACGACTCTTTTAAAAGCTACTAAGAGAGGAATAGGTTTATAATTCAGATGAGACTTTGATGAATTGTTGTTTATCGTCAACAATATTATTCAGGAAATCATTCCATTTCAATTGTTGGAGATACGATAATATCTTTTTAAAAAATGCGATGCTTTAAGGTACATAGATACTATGAAAATTCAAATTTTCTCATAGACCAGACTGTAAATAGTTAGATCTTTGGCTGCGTTTTATATTCAATATAAAACTTAAAGGAGAAAAGCGTGCAATGGCTATCGAATCCCTCGCGCCTAAGATATTTGAATGAATTATGTACATATTATATAACTGAATCTTACATATGAAGGTACCATGCACCAGTACATGTACAATAAATAACTGCATTACCCAACCATTAACAAACATACATTTATACTTTACACTTGTCTCCTTAGTTTCATTTCTGTTATTAACATTTCAATGTGATCTCAAGCAATCTCTGACTCGACCAGCGCTATTGTTTATTTGACATTATTGAGACCGAGCAAGAACATAATATATATTTTTATCGCTATCTGAAGGGTTTTAAATATTTTTCAAAGTAATTCTACTAAATAAAAATTAGAAAAAAAATGTGTTACCCATAAGGAATTAAAGCACAGTGATTAGAAAGAAAACGCTCACTATGATTCGAACACCCTGTCGACCAAGAGGTACAGTCTACAGTTCTCCGCCTATCACAATGAGCTAGTTTGACACATATCAATACCTGTGAATAAATTTTATAGTTTGACAATTATTAAAAAAGTTTAATTTTTTTTGTTTTAGCTCTGGGGATTTTGACCTATAATGGTACTAGACTCCACTTTAATAAATAGATGATAAATAGGGAATGAAAACTAAACATCATTTTAATAAAAGTACCTTTAGGATTGAGTCTAGACCCATTCATACCCAAAATTTCCAATTCATCAAAGTAAATGCTAAGGATCGATTTAGGCATAAATCGTCGTTTGGTATACTTTGGAAACCTATATCTCTTGTGATTACAGATTTAAGAACGTTATTGACAATTAGCGTAACATTTATGATATAAACAATGTATACAAGCCAAAAAATGAATATTTTAGCAACATTTAACAAAATTGATACAAATGGGGAAAATTCCCCATTTGTATCAATAAACAAGAACGTTATCAAATGTTGCTAAAATATTCATTGTTGGCTTGTATACGAGGGTTGATCCAAAAGTAATTTTACGGATACGATAAAATCGTGAAAAATCCGCGTAAAGGGACAACAATTCTTGCTTTAAGATACCTACCTAATTCAATTCAGACCTGAAAACTCTAATGCACTTTGACGTAAGAACCCAGCTTTAATTTTCCTTCAGAGCGTATGTCTTCTATCTACCTCATTTCTTTATTAACATGATATATGTTTTTATTAGGTATTGGAACCAAGTTTTAGGTATCCGGTACACTCACTCTCAAATGTTGGTAGATACATCAATTCCAGTACATTTTCTAGTGATTTCTACCCATCGGAGCAAAAAATGCATCGTACATGTAACACTATTAACATTGTCAGCCATTTTTTCCCTTGATCTAGAGACAAAAGGCATTGGGTAGATATCCGAAATGAATTTTTCAAAACGGTCAGAAAAAGTTAATAATATATCTGTTTTAAAATATTGTGTTGTTTAGGGCATTTTCAAATTTTGAAGCATGTAATTTATTCATATATACAAACCTTAAAAAAAATGTAAATTAATAATGCGGCAATGTCACGTATATATCATACTATAAACATCAATATCTTGTTAAGTGTTGAACGAAATTTAATTAAAAAAAATACTTCGAATTTTAATTTTAATAAGAAAAATTTTGATGTGTCATTTTATACAATAGCGCATCATTGAGAAGCGTGTCATAGTGTGACAGTACTTTTAGATCAACCCTTGTCGATTGTTTATATTCCCCATTGATATCAATAAACAAGAACTTTATCAAATGTTGCTCAAATATTCATTTTTGGCTTGTATACATTGTTTATATTATATATTTTATGATGATTGTCAATAACGTGCTTAAATCTGTGTACAAGATAAAAGGGTGTACAAGGCATTAAATGTATGCACGTGGTGAAAGTGAAATTGCTATGCAAACCCTTTGACTCTTTGCAACATTCAATGAAACTCGTTTCCGTGTTCCTACCCCCATTTTTTTTTCTAAAATATCACCAATGCACACTATCTTTGCATATTTCGAACGGACAACATCTGTTCTGCAGTACTTCTCCTACAATTATATCATTTCTATAGATGCTCTGGAAAGGCAAACGCAACAGTTTTTGTTCGGAATGATTTTTTAAGTGGCATCTGTCTCGAGTAACACATAATAAATGGTTCTTGTCCTTACACTAGATGTTAGGGTCTCGACATTGTTTTCTGATACACAACATATTCCATAGTCACACGCATAATTAGGTGAAAAACCATGATCTTTTCCAAAAAGCTTACTGCACTCTGTTTCAAAAATGTATTTTGTATCTAAAATAGTATAATTGGTACTATTTAAAATATTTTTTTTCGATGTTAAGCAAATTTCTTTTACTTGCTCATCAAATGTGTTTATCAATGAATAATTTAATGACCCTTCATAGAGCAAACACTTAACTTAGTTGTATCAGACAGCCATTGAGAGAGCCACTCATATTCCGGAAATATATTGAAATGCCGAGATGCCAATTGAAGTGCATCCTATTCATGCAGTTTTCATTTATATTTTTTGATCCTTTTCAGTTTACAAAATATAAAGTCACTAGATGGTAATCGAAAAGCTTCTTCATTTAGTTATCTATTAGCTGACTTCACTCGATTAATGTCTGCACATGTTTATTTCCCAATAATGATAAATACATATTTTTAATCCAGTGCCTGTATAGCGTCAATAATTATAGATAGATAGATAGATAGATAGATAGATAGATAGATAGATAGATAGATAGATAGATAGATAGATAGATAGATATTTTTTCTCACAAGAATTAGACAAAAATAGTTGGTTGCAATGAACTTGTAATACCCATTTAATTTCCTTAGTGTAAAACTATAACATGTGTAAACCCTAGCCAAAATAAACGGATCTATTCAGAACTTTTTTTGTTTATTCTCAAGTATTTGTTTTTTAGTTTTTCATAAGACTATTTCCTGTTTTTCCTAATACAGGACTTGCTCACAAAAATCATAGGAGATATCAAATTTGACCTGGTGAATTTTCAGTTTTCGTAAAAGCACCGGTTCTGACGCTTTCCTAGAATCTTGAAAAATCCAGGAAAACGTCAGATATTGGCACAATAAGCTGTTTAAATAATTAAGAAATAACGTCAAATGCTTTTTTAATTAAACAGTAAACTAAAATGTAATAATTTGTAAGATTTGTCTATCCATCCTTCCATCTTTCTACTGTATACAGGGAAATATTCGCCTGTTTTTTATTTTCGCCCTTGTTGATAGCTGGCGAATTTAAAACTGAACGAATATCTATGTATCAAACGATATTCTTTATTCAAAACTGTCTGGGCAAATTCAAGACAGGGCGAAACTGTAAGCAAGTAAGAAAGGGCAAATATAACATGGGGCTAAAATAAACCGGTATAACGTATCTATCTATCTATCTATCTATCTATCTATCTATCTATCTATCTATCTATCTATCTATCTATCTATCTATCAGGACTGTAGATGGGTTGGTAGACATACAAACAGAAAGGTATGTGTGAATCGAAATCGATAAAATAATATCTACCAACCTTATAATGTAATATGCTCCCATCTCCTTATCGTAATGATCTGACTAAATTTTGGAGAAGCGCTACGCTCCGTTCAGTTGCGATGTGTCGATATGGTCAGCCGTGATGAATATATCTTTAGTGGTCAAAGTGTAGCTCAAATCGTGATCACCTTCCATCATGATCGTTCAAAGACTAGAGTTGCAATCATCAACGTGCCCACTACAACAAAGCACATCGTTTTGTGGTAAGCGAATCGTAACGTATACGAACTTACATGCATCTACAAAACCAGTTACTTCCGTTGAGATGTTCGGATGAGATCGTGATCCGTTCTGGAATCTAATCTGGACAATTTTAGCATTACGTATTTATCCAAAAGGGCAATAGGATCAGGATAGATCAGTCACTGAAAATAAATTGTGATCTTAAGGTAACAAGTTTTTGGAAACAAATGAGTCATTTTTATGATATCAGAATGTTTTTGCCTCGACATATTGAGGCCATTCTGCAAAACTAATATCTTAAAAACATACATATCTTCAGTATCTTACATTTCTTATATCATAAATTAAAACATTTAGGTTTGGAAAAAATGGTCTCAAGCTGTACGTTTTTGAGACGGGATTATTAATACCCGGATTCATACTGAGAAAAGATGTTTAAGCTTCAAAAATATTTACTTTCGTAGACCATAACATATGTTCCACTTTATAGAAATTCATTAGCATATATTTACATCTACCGATTATTATTTCCACTATTTCTTAGGAAACTTATAGTTCATTCATAGCTCTATAGAAGCAGCCAGATAGAAATCTACACGCCCCGTTTATCGATAGGTCGACATCTACAGCGGCTGAAACTGACAAGAGTGAAATTGACACACCCTGTTTATCGATTGGTTGAAGCCTACAGCGACTTAAGAAAAACCACGGACTGCACGAAATGATGCTGTCAGACTCTAAGTCTCACAGGAGACGATTTGGCTGTTTCTTTTAGCTAACGAACTTACGTACATTAACAGTAATTTAGTTAATTTTACTTACTTTTGATAATCAATTTATTATTTATTCAAAAGAAAGATGTAAATATAAATAATAAAATGCTTTCTTTCGTGATTCATTCGGGTTATGAAGGTAGCGATCATTGCAGAAAAAAATTACATAACCCGCTAACGCTAACGTTTAAATGTACAGTAAATTTGTAGACTAAAACGTTGATATGATATGCATATATCAGTTTGAAATATTCATTACACAAGATATGGTGGATTTCCCACATGTACATTTGAAAAACTATCTTTTGTTTAAAGGATAAGCACAAATAATAACAAGCATTCTGAGAGTATTGCATAAGCAATACACGCCCCCTACCGGTTTGTATTATTCTATGAAAGCTTCCAAGCACACAACTATTTCAGAGCTATTGTAAACGAGATATCATGCTTTAATCAGAGAAAAATGAACAGAGGAAATTAAAACTATATAGTTGATATAGAAATTAAATACAAAATAGGTAAAGTAATACTCTTTATTTCATCTCCTGTAATTTCGCCAAGTCTGTTCTGTATTCGCTGGTAAAAATTTGTGAAAACAAAGCACTGTTATGCACAATATCATTTCTTACCGTCTTCTGTACCCCGAATCAAACCAAACAGTTAAACAGCCCAACCCGACAACGAACCCGATTGTAATAATACAAAAAAAACCCTGCCGATTAAATTTACAACACAATGTTTAACACTATTTTACAGAATTTATTTGTTTGTTAGAAATGATAAAAGGAATGGTACAAGTAACGCACGATATTATTACTGATTACATACTGGCCTCCTTTATTCAATACACTCCGAACCCGATAACGAACCCGAACATTAAAAAATTGGAATAAAAAAAATTAATTTTCTCGAAAATATGTCAATCAGACGCTACAAAAGTGTAAACTTGATCTGTAGTTTGACATTTTGAAGCTGTTCAGCAAGTTTCATATTATTCCTCAAATGCATAAAGAAAAAAAGTGTGGAAAACTGAAGTGGGACAGACAGACGGACGGACGGACAGACGGACAGACAGACGGATGGACAGACGGACTGACGGACGCAGAGGAAAGCTATAGTCCCCTCCGGTGAAACCGGTAGGGGACTAATAATCTCACACAGTTCACAAAGAAAACAAGTAACTTTTGATACAACCTGAATGTGCATGCGCTTATAATTATTCATGTCTTCATGTTTTTGTTTGTTTTTGTTAGAAAAGAAAACCGTTGTTATGCCTTATATGATATCATGAAAGTGTAACGTGAACGCAGTATAATAATATTTACAAGTATAGAGTGTTAACATTATATGTTAACACTCTATACTTATATTATTATTTCAACGCGTTATCGTCTCTTAGAATGCAAAAAGATATAGGTTTGTTAATTCTATATTATGAAAATTCATATCTTTTTTAACTTCCCTAGCACAAGTACAATTCTGTAACATTCCCTGTTGGTTAGGTTGTAAATACAAATGTAAAATATATCAAATTTATAATTGGACAGAAATGCCAAAAGGAAAATAAAGTATGAGAAAAGGAAATTATTATTTTTTTTAAGTGCACTAAAATTCTTTCAAACTTTTCCTCAATTAAACAGAGTAATTAACGTACCTACCTCTCTAAGAAAACGTATTTAGATATAAATAGTAAACAAATAAGTTTTTGAATTATTGGTGGCAAAAACAGTGTTATAACAGATTTCCAAGATTCATGATTAAAACAATGATAATTGAAATTTATGTAACACATAGAATTGTTTTTGGATTCGTGACAATTGCTGCAGCCTATGCTTTATATGATACGTAAGTATATTGCAAGTATACGTTCAGTTCTTGATGCATTCAGATTATTCTGCATGGAATGAATATTTATTCAGCCTTAAACAAAACACCTGCGTTTTAAACATAAAAAAAGATTAAATACTTAGTGTTTAGTAAGTTATTCGATACAATACGCATCTGTGCGATGTCTCTTTCATCACATTGTAAACTCGTAAAAAGCATTTTTTTCCCCAGGATGTAAAATAGTTTATGTAAGTAGAATATGTGTAACATAAATTAATATCAATATACAAAAGTGTATAAGTCTACTTATAAAACCCATGTTTTGTTTTGGTTTTTCTTTTTAGATTATTACATTACAACATATCATTGAATAAATAATTGAGAAAGTACACTTAAGAATAACAATTGTTTTTTTTTCCTATCATGCATGTAAAGACAACCAACTTTTTTAGACAACCGATAATATATATATATATATATATATATATATATATATATATATATATATATATATATATATATATATATATATATATATATATATATATATATATAAATATATCAACATATCAACACCAGCAGCTATCAAACTTCGAACACCTCTCCTGCATGGTATTAAAATATCGTTAAATATCAACATGTACAATGAAACTTTATGTATGTCTTGACAACAACAATTTCCGACAATGGGTTAGGTTTTAAATCACCAATTTGATATATTGATGGATTTAGACCGTGTGAAAGTAAGAAACAGCCGGTCTATAGTAGAAGGTATAGTCCATATATATATATATATATATATATATATATATATATATATATATATATATATATATATATATATATATATATATATATATATATATATATATATATATATATATATATATATATAGTATTAAAAATAAGGAGGACGTCGAATTTGAAGAGATGAAACGGATAGGATATTAATTTCTTTCATTTTTTAACAACGAAAACTGTCGATTTTGGGAAAATTTACCGAGTTACTAAGACTGGAACTGCTCCAAAATTCAGATGGGATATCTATTATCTCGTCCGCTTTGATACGGAAATCATTGCAGATTAACAGCTGCAAATCTAATATTATACTAGAAAAACGCATTTCCGAATTTTCTAATTTAGCAAGTTACAAAACTATTGCTAAGTTTTGCTATGAAACAAGAATTGGCTTACGTGAATCGTCAAATATGATACTTTATTCATGTTGCGTTAATGTAGATAACTTATTGAACTTTAAAACATATGTGTTGTGTTAGAAATAGAGGGGGTTTCTAATAACAAAACCCCCATTTCAACACACACACACACACACACACACACACACACACACACACACACAGAATGTAGTATAGAAATTTAATTGTTTAACCTAAATTTCAAGGATGGGTATAGGAACCGGGATAATTGGGATACTATGGGTTTAAAGTGTTCTCAGAAAATAAATGCTTAGATCAAATTTACTTTGATCTTAAAATAAATATTGATATTTGCATCACATATGCCATGCTTTTGGGGTTTGTTTTTTTTACGACAAAATATTGCGAAGGGATGCTCCACTTAGAGGTGCTCCTGTGTCATCAAATTTCACGCTATGAATATTTTGTACAAAACCTTTTCTTCGAACAATCTATACGGAAGCCCTAAGTAACATGGCAGTGCATATATTCGGTTTAAATTTTAAGTCTCACTTTACTTCGTGTTACCTAAGCATCTATAACAACGCAAGCTGAGGTAAGGTTTTTTCTATATCTTTTAATTGATTATTGTGTGGATACTTAACATTAATTCAAAAAAAAGACATAAGTTTTATGGAAAGTAAAGTAATGGACATATTCAATTTGTATCCTGAACTCATTTGTCTATGGATAATGATCGTTTGGTTATTATAAAGTTTTACAAATATAAAAATTAACACAGCTTATAATTATTTTCAGTTTTTTTGTACTCTGATATAAAATGTGTATTGATTTGAAGTAGTATAATGAATCAAATTATTTTTTGGTATTTGATTACTGTAACAATAAATATTTAAGGCATATCACATATTTCCAATCGGTTTTGTAGAAATGATATGTCCAAAGCTTCTGCTCACAAGATCTACTACGGAACTTATAAAAATGGTGCTTAGTTTTCCTTTGATTAGATATTTAGGTGTAGATAGAGGATTTTATATCCTCGGACTCCCCGAAGTGACGAAATTTTGCAAAGATTACTACATAATTTAGAGTAGTCGATATGTTGACAAAAACATCATTACGGTACAAAGAGCCGCTAAAAATTAGATTTTTTGCAGTGTTTTGCTGCACGGATATACATTGATAAGAAAACAACTTTTTATTTTCGACAAGTCTTAATCCCCAAACGAAAAACCACTTTTATTACAAAATCTTAAAACTTGGACAAGTTTAGGATTACTCTAAAATTGTACGTGAATACCGGTAAGACCTGGCAATGATTTGGTAAGGGTAGTAGTGCTAACGTCTGTGTCGATTAAAACGCATCCCAGACATATATATATATATATATATATATATATATATATATATATATATATATATATATATATATATATATATATATATATATATATATATATATATATATATATATATATATATATATATATATATATATACTTGCTCGTGCTGCGTTTCGAAACACGATTATAATTATTATCCCATCGCATAACTTGTTGCGAAGGGGATATAGCATCGCTGCTGTGCGTATTAATGGATGGCTGAATTGATGGATGGATTGATAGATCGATGGGTGTATGTCTATTTCAGCCTTGTGAGCATGATTGAAAGAAAACCCTCGCATGTACATGTATATTCATCAAACTACGTACATGTCATAAGCATAATTAAAGAACAACCCCTATCGATTTTCAAGAAAGTCTGTTAACTATTTTAGAAAATATCGTTAAAATTCGGATAAAACTTTTTATGTACGACTTACCAATAGACATTTCCAATTCGTAAAAGTTAACATTCCAAATCAACAACTAGATATTTTGTTGGATTTTGGCCTTGTAAAGGTAAAAAACAAACGTTTGGCAGAAAAGGAGTTCGAAGGATGTCCACAGTAAAAAATTGATTCGAGACTTAGTCCATTTCAAACCAAGCAGCCGTCTAAGCCGAATTTTGGGCTATATTTCCTGAATTATTACGACTCTTTTAAAAGCTACTAAGAGAGGAATAGGTTTATAATTCAGATGAGACTTTGATGAATTGTTGTTTATCGTCAACAATATTATTCAGAAAATCATTCCATTTTAATTGTTGGAGATACGATAATATCTTTAAAAAAAATAGGATGCTTTAGGGTACATACGTACTATGAAAATTCAAATTTTCTCATAGACCAGACTGTAAATAGTTAGATCTTTGGCTGCGTTTTATATTCAATAAAAACTTAAAGGAGAAAAGCGTGCAATGGCTGTCGAATCCCTCGCGCCTAGGATATTTGAATGAATTATGTACATATTATATAATAGAATCTTACATTTGAAGGTACCATGCACCAGTACATGTACAATAAATAACTGCATTACCCAACCATTAACAAACATACATTTATACTTTACACTTGTCTCCTTAGTTTCATTTCTGTTATTAACATTTCAATGTGATCTCAAGCAATCTCTGACTCGACTAGCGCTATTGTTTATTTGACATTATTGAGACCGAGCAAGAACATAATATATATTTCTATCGCTATCTGAAGGGTTTTAAATATTTTTCAAAGTAATTCTACTAAATAAAAATTAGAAAAAAATGTGTTACCCATAAATAAGAAAAGCACAGTGATTAGAAAGAAAACGCTCACTATGCTTCGAACACCCTGTCGACCAAGAGGTACAGTCTACAGTTCTCCGCCTATCACAATGAGCTAGTTTGACACATATCAATACCTGTGAATAGATTTTATAGTTTGACAATTGTTAAAAAAGTTTAATTTTTTTGTTTTAGCTCTAGGTATTTTGACCTATAATGGTACTAGACTCCACTTTAATAAAGAGATGATAAAAAGGGAATGAAAACTAAACATCATTTTAATAAAAGTACCTTTAGGATTGAGTCTAGACCCATTCATACCCAAAATTTCCAATTCATCAAAGTAAATGCTAAGGATCGATTTAGGCATAAAACGTCGTTTGGTGTACTTTGGAAACCTATATCTCTTGTGATTACAGATTTAAGAACGTTATTGACAATTAGCATAACATTTATAATATAAACAAATTATACAAGCCAAAAAATGAATATTTTAGCAACATTTAACAAAATTGATACAAATGGGGAAAATTCCCCATTTGTATCAATAGACAAGAATTTATCTAATGTTGCTAAAATATTCATTGTTGGCTTATATACGAGGGTTGATCCAAAAGTAATTTTACGGATGCGATAAAATCGTGAAAAATCCGCGTAAAGTGACAACAATTCTTGCTTTAAGATACCTACCTAATTCAATTCAGATCTGAAAACTCTAATGCACTTTGACGTAAGAACCCAGCTTTAATTTTCCTTCAGAGCGTATGTCTTCTATCTACCTAATCTCTTTATTAACATGACATATGTTTTTATTAGGTATTGACAATCATCATAAAATATATAATATAAACAATGTATACAAGCCAAAAATGAATATTTGAGCAACATTTGATAAAGTTCGTGTTTATTTATATCAATGGGGAATATAAACAATCGACAAGGTTTGATCTAAAAGTACTGTCACATTATGACACGCTTCTCAATGATGCGCTATTGTATAAAATCTATCTATCTATCTATCTATCTATCTATCTATCTATCTATCTATCTATCTATCTATCTATCTATCTATCTATCTATCTATCTATCTATCTATCTATCTATTTATCTATCAGGACTGGTAGATGGGTTGGTAGACATACAAACAGACAGATATGTGTGAATCGAAATCGATAAAATAATATCTACCAACTTTATAGTGTAATATGATCCCATCTCCTTATCGTAATGATCTGACTAAATTTTGGAGAAGCGCTACGCTCCGTTCAGTTGCGATGTGTCGATATGGTCAGCCGTGATGAATATATCTTTGGTGGTCAAAGTGTAGCTCAAATCGTGATCACCTTCCATCATGATCGTTAAAAGACTAGAATTGCAATCATGAACGTGCCCACCGCAACAGAGCACATCGTTTTGTGGTAAGCGAATCGTAACGTATACGAACTTACATGCATCTACAAAACCAGTTACTTCCGTTGAGATGTTCGGATGAGATCGTGATCCGTTCTGGAATCTTGTCTGGACAATTTTAGCATTACGTATTTATCCAAAAGGGCAATAGGATCAGGATAGATCAGTCACTGAAAATAAATTGTGATCTTAAGGTAACAAGTTTTTGGAAACAAATGAGTCATTTTTATGATATCAGAATGTTTTTGCCTCGACATATTGAGGCCATTCTGCAAAACTAATATCTTAAAAACATACATATCTTCAGTATCTTACATTTCTTATATCATAAATTAAAACATTTAGGTTTGGAAAAAATGGTCTCAAGCTGTACGTTTTTGAGACGGGATTATTAATACCCGGATTCATACCGAGAAAAGATGTTTAAGCTTCAAAAATATTTACTTTCGTAGACAATTACATATGTTCCGCTTTATAGAAATTCATTAGCATATATTTACATCTACCGAGTATTATTTCCACTATTTCTTAGGAAACTTATAGTTCATTCATAGCTCTATAGAAGCAGCCAGATAGAAATCTACACGCCCCGTTTATCGATAGGTCGACATCTACAGCGGCTGAAACTGACAAGAGTGAAATTGACACACCCTGTTTATCGATTGGTTGAAGCCTACAGCGACTTAAGAAAAACCACGGACTGCACGAAATGATGTTGTCAGACTCTAAGTCTCACAGGAGACGATTTGGCTGTTTCTTTTAGCTAACGAACTTACGTACATTAACAGTAATTTAGTTAATTTTACTTACTTTTGATAATCAATTTATTATTTATTCAAAAGAAAGATGTAAATATAAATAATAAAATGCTTTCTTTCGTGATTCATTCGGGTTATGAAGGTAGCGATCATTGCAGAAAAAAATTACATAACCCGCTAACGCTAACGTTTAAATGTACAGTAAATTTGTAGACTAAAACGTTGATATGATATGCATATATCAGTTTGAAATATTCATTACACAAGATATGGTGGATTTCCCACATGTACATTTGAAAAACTATCTTTTGTTTAAAGGATAAGCACAAATAATAACAAGCATTCTGAGAGTATTGCATAAGCAATACACGCCCCCTACCGGTTTGTATTATTCTATGAAAGCTTCCAAGCACACAACTATTTCAGAGCTATTGTAAACGAGATATCATGCTTTAATCAGAGAAAAATGAACAGAGGAAATTAAAACTATATAGTTGATATAGAAATTAAATACAAAATAGGTAAAGTAATACTCTTTATTTCATCTCCTGTAATTTCGCCAAGTCTATTCTGTATTCGCTGGTAAAAATTTGTGAAAACAAAGCACTGTTATGCACAATATCATTTCTTACCGTCTTCTGTACCCCGAATCAAACCAAACAGTTAAACAGCCCAACCCGACAACGAACCCGATTGTAATAATACAAAAAAAACCCTGCCGATTAAATTTACAACACAATGTTTAACACTATTTTACAGAATTTATTTGTTTGTTAGAAATGATAAAAGGAATGGTACAAGTAACGCACGATATTATTACTGATTACATACTGGCCTCCTTTATTCAATACACTCCGAACCCGATAACGAACCCGAACATTAAAAAATTGGATTAAAAAAAATTAATTTTCTCGAAAATATGTCAATCAGACGCTACAAAAGTGTAAACTTGATCTGTAGTTTGACATTTTGAAGCTGTTCAGCAAGTTTCATATTATTCCTCAAATGCATAAAGAAAAAAAGTGTGGAAAACTGAAGTGGGACAGACAGACGGACGGACGGACAGACGGACAGACACACATTAGGCTATTTATTGGGTTCGTCAAGTCCAAGTTCTGTTGGATATTGCTTATTGGATATGAAAAAACCGTACATACGAGAGTGTAGTTTTTGGGTTGTAACTGTTTTAATCTAATTGGGTAAATATATTTAAGTGTCCACATTTATTGAATTTATTTTTTATTTTTCTTTATTCATTCCAAATTAATGCTTGTTTTATTGTTTGTAGGTATATTGTGACAAAACTGCAAATGTTTTGTGTGAGGCAAACTATTTTTTTGTGAAGTTGTTTTGCTAAGATAAAAAAATATTATTTCCTTCTACAATTTACCTTAAAGTGCTTCCTACTGAAAATGTTATTCATTACAAGAAAACTAAGCAAGTCTTATGATAAAGTCCCATTCATATTTGATACAAACAAGTAGCCAACAGGTATTCTACTCCTGTCCAGCTTCTCTTGGTTACCTGTATCCTATCAATGTAAATATAACAAAACAAGAATTAGAAACCTGTCCAAATCTTCTTGATTACTTGTTTTCCTTAAATGGAATGCAACCTAATAAATAATGGACACCTGTCCAAATCCTCCTGGCTATCTTTCTTTCTTAACTGGAATACGACCCAATGAAAATCGGACACCTGTCCAAATCCTCTTGGTTACCTGTCTTCCTTCAATGAATACAACCCAATAGAAATAAGAAACCTGTACAAATCCTCCTGGCTACCTTTCTTCTCCAATTGGCATACAACCCAACAATAATTGGGCACCTGTACAAATGTTCTTGGCCACCTTTCTTCCTTAACTGGCATACAACTCAAAAAGAATCGGACACCTGTCCCAATCCTCCTGGCTATCTTTCTTCCTTTACTGGAATACAACGCAACAAAAGTCGGACACTTGTCCAAATCCTCTTGGTTACTTTTTCTTCCTTTACTGGAATACAACCCAATAAAAGTTGGACACATGTCTAAATCTTCTTGGTTACCTTTCTTCCTTTACTAGAATACAACCCACTAAAAGTTGGACACTTGTCCAAATCTTCTTGGTTACCTTTCTTCCTTTACTGGAATATAACCCAACAAAAGTCGGACACTTGTCCAAATCCTCTTGGTTACCTTTCTTCCTTTACTAGAATACAACCCAATAAAAGTTGGACACTTGTCCAAATCTTCTTGGTTACCTTTCTTCCTTTACTGGAATATAACCAAACAAAAGTCGGACACTTGTCCAAATCCTCTTGGTTACCTTTCTTCCTTTAATACTAGAATACAACCCAATAAAAGTTGGACACTTGTCCAAATCCTCTTGGTTACCTTTCTTCCTTTACTGGAATATAACCCACTAAAAGTTGGACACCTGTCCAAATCCTCTTGGTTACCTTCCTTCCTTAACTATAATACAACTCAACAAGAATTGGACACGGTCCAAATCCTCTAGGTAACCTATTTTTCTCTAATTGAAATACAACCCAACAAGATCTGGACACCTGGCTCTCCAAATCCTCTTTGTTACCTATCTTCCTTAACTGATATATAACTTAACAGATATTTGGAACATCTGTCGGCATTTTTCTTCAATATCTGTTCTCCTGCATTAGAATACAACCCAATCAGTAGAGGGCATTTATATAGCCCTTGTTTTGTACTGAAGATTCCTAATTAAATACGAGGAATTTATAACCACATTGAATCACATGAAGCAAATCTCACGGATTTTAACTTTTCGTTTTTATTTTTCAAAAAACAATTGGCATTCATAAGCATTATAAGCATTAAATAGTTCAAATATTTTTGGAACACTACATATCTGGTCTAGAAACCTTTACAAATATCAATTTATGATAGGTCAAGGTACATATACCATCATTTTGCAACTACCTGGCTGTTATGCAAATGACAATTTAGCAATTAACAATTTTTCTAAGCATGGATCTTAAATAATTGCAACATGGCCACAGTTCAAGAAAATTCAAGCAATATAATGAAAATATTTTGTCCACAAACCTTCAATTCATCTACCACAAAGTATATGTAATTACCAAACTAAGAGGTGTCAACTTTCTTTTGTTTTTGTCTTCAAAACACAGAAAGATAATAATCTAGGCTTTGATACAAAGATATATTTATGACAAAGGGCAAACGGTGTCTTAAATAAATCAAGTCCTTAGTTACAAAAATTGGCAATCAGTTCCTTTAATAAAAGAAGTTCTCATCAAATGAAGAAAATCCATGAAAATACTACAAATAATTTTATACTACCATACTGCTAAATAAATTGCAATCTTGCAATAATTTGACTTGATCAAACAAAATTCTCATCAAATGTCCAATTAAATGAAAATGTACTTTTGAATGATAACATTCTCAAACTGATTACATCCTTTCTAAAAAGATACAATGCATGCCTTTCTAACAATAAAAGAAATTACCATTGATTCAATTTCAGTGAAAAGTATGGTAAACGGTGATGAAAATGAAAAAAAATTGTCTCAAAACTAAAAAAATAAAAATTCACTGTAATAAGAGCAAGGAGGAAGATGAAAACAAACATCATTACATAATTAAGTTTTGCTGTAGGATTTAGACCCAAAACTGTCAAGGTGGTTTTATTTTTTATTTTTATTTTTTTTTTTGGGGGGGGGGGGGGGGGGCAGACTCCACACTTTCTTCTTTAGAGTTTCCCATAGCTTATTATATTAGCTCTGCTTTCCTCTATCCACATATTGCAAGTTATTCTTCCTGGAGTGGTGATCGAGATCAGACATTCTCTGAAATATTCCTTAACCTCCTCTAGTTCAGCCTCCGTCCATTTCATTCATGCTGCAATGAAACAAATTTGTACGTCACATAAAATATGTTAATTAAATAAAGATAGAAAATAAAATAACTCAAATCATATCTTAACAAGGACTGAAACACACACTTGGCCTCATTTACAATTAATTACTTTGCACACAAAGTTTGACTGATAATATCCTGTTTGGATGGAGTTTGAAATTAGAAAAGTTAATTGAAATAATAGATTAACTCAAATCAGTCATGTGGTATGATATGAAGAAAAAAAATATTTACTAGATGAGGAGGTTTTCTTTCCTCGAAAAGATGTATCCTCTTATTCATCTTCCTGTATGTCTTCTTCTTCTATCACTACAAGAAAGTTTTATTCAATTAATTGCAACTGAAAAGTGCTTTTTTCCCCAATTTATCAAGTTCCAGAAACCAAATTTTCAAACACCTTTACAACAAATGGTTTACATCTAACTGTTCATCAAAGGAATATAATTATGATGGTGTAAACAAGCAAGCAGTAAAAAAATGTTCATTACAATTTTTTTTCCTTTGTCTGCATTCACACTGAAATATTAAGAAAATTAAATACAGGAATCCATTTCTCAAAACTTTTGAAATAGCAAATTAATGTGCTTTTCACTTGAAGATAACATGCATTAAGATGTTTCTAAGATAAGAAAAAAAGCACACAAAAAATATTACATACACTTACTTTTTTCCGTCAAGGAACATGCTCCTGGCCACCAAACACCCCCATCCAGGAGAAGAGCTACAGCATCTCCTGAAATACAAGGAAATCGATTAAAAAAATTTTCATAAGGCTTGATCATTGTGTCATGCTTCTGCTTATATTCAAGCCAAGGTTACATTCACTATTTATTTGATGTACACCTGTCAGTGTTCTAACCATAGAAACCAAACTTCTTGTTTCTTTAAGGCCATTTAATCTAGAGTTTAAAATGCAAACACACAAATACACATGAATTTACAAGTGTAAGATACCAACAATCATAGCAGCTTGGTCCTCACAACACGCTACCGCCATGTTCTTTTATACCTTCAATTTACTACAGAAAGTAAAATATTTAATGTGGCACGTATCATTATATGCTCTTACCTTAAAATTAGCACATATTTTGTTCTCTTGGTAGTTGATCCACCTGTGCATAATAAAAATGCAAATATATCTCTATATTTATACTTATAATGGACTTACTGATTCACGATATCCAACAAAAAAATTGGACAAGCGATTTATTAATATTATTTTACCCAACAGTGTATTCATCATCAAAAATATACAAGATGTTAGCATAGTATAAAAATTCATAATCCACATTTACTATTTCTCACTTTCATAAATAATATTGGTTTTTAATATATAGCCTGGTATAGTGTTAAATCTAGGATTTGAAAAGGGCATGTTAAATAATGGTGAAAAGGGCACTTTTCTCTGCGGTAAATATTATAAAACCTTGAAAGAGGCACCTTTTTTTTGCGGTAATATTATAAATCATTAATCCTTGGAAACAAGCGTATTTTAAGGAAAATTTTGCATCGTAATCAAATGTGACCTCAAGATCTGTAATGAAACAATATTATTGTACAAAAAATGATTTGCTTTTGCATTCACATATTAAGTGTTATTCAATATTTTATTTTCATTTTTTTTTCTCTCTTACATTGATTTACATTTATTTTCATCCCTTAGAACAGTCTGACTAGTTTTAAAGTATAATGCATTAAAAATTCTTTATTTCATTTAGGCTATATGTAAACTTGAACACATCTGTATCCAGTAATGAATCATAGGACATGTATAATGTAGACAATATTCTCTTTTGAGAAGTAGACAGGCATAGCATGAGTGTAGACTATGCCTGTCCACTTCTCAATCAAAAGAAAATAAGTAGACAACTGATGGCAAAATTATTAAACCCTTTTTACCACAGAAATTTGGATATTGAAATTGTTATTTTAGGCTTTTTAAAAATCAAGTGGCATTAAAATCTGCAAAACAATATTGCAATCTTTTATTATGAATTAAGTTTCTGCATTCTTCAAGAAGTGTAGTTACGTTTTTTGGGAAACAGAGAAAATTCCGGTTAATCTGACGATAGCTTAAAAGCTTAGAAAAGAATAGGAAAACTTCACATCTAGTTTTTTATTAAAATGTTTCTTTAGTCAAATCATGGTTTTAGGTGCCTCGGTGTTGAAATTTCAAATTATCTCCATAAAATATATTCTTTTGTGTTAATTCTATTTTTTAGATAACCTTACGATGTCTCAGTGTTAATCTAGCTTGTACAATTGGCCTACTAATTTCAAGGAGATAATACAGTTGTTATTTATCAAATTATTGCACCAGTAATTAGGTGTCAAATCACCCATTTAACAGGACAGCTGTGTATACCCCCTCAGCTTGGGCCTCTCTATAGTGTTTAACTGTATTGTCTATTGTCTCAGGTCACTCGTGCGTGAAGTCCAGCATGTTCGGGTTTAACTTTGCAAAAAACAGAGGCTAGGACAATGGTGGTTTTGAATTGAATTTACTTTCAATAAAAAGGGCATCCGCTATTCAATGTATGTTAAGACGATCAAGACAGAGGAAATTCGAAATACACATAAGTCCTTTTATTACTATAATTATCCAAATGTAGTTCAAAATTGATTAATAAAGTAAAATATCCTTATGTTTGACAAAATGTATCAAAGCAAGACTTATTTTTAAAGTGTGAATAAATCAAGAAACTTACTTTTTGGATCTTGACCTCGTGCTCACTATGCCTTGCAGACGCCATTGTTGTTGTGTGTGATATCAAACGCTTGAAAGAACAAGATTAACGGAGGTTGCTTTTCGGAACTCTCGGGAGTTACTATGACCGCAGCTTAGCTAAATTTAGTGTTCCGAAAGTATGATATAGAAGCGAATACATGGTGCGTCCATAGAAGCAACTTTTTCAGACACTTTATTGGACAAGTCGCAATGTCTAAGTTTTGTTGGGTACTAACTTTCATGTACCCAATTAAGGCATTTTAAGTAGATTAAGCGACACTTCCTCTTGGGTATACCCAATAAGAAAAAAGTACCCAATTAGTACCAATTAAGTATAAAAAGAACCCAATACATGCACTCTCGTAAACACGGACAGACAGACGGATGGACAGACGGACTGACGGACGCAGAGGAAAGCTATAGTCCCCTCCGGTGAAACCGGTAGGGGACTAATAATCTCACACAGTTCACAAAGAAAACAAGTAACTTTTGATACAACCTGAATGTGCATGCGCTTATAATTATTCATGTCTTCATGTTTTTGTTTGTTTTTGTTAGAAAAGAAAACCGTTGTTATGCCTTATATGATATCATGAAAGTGTAACGTGAACGCAGTATAATAATATTTACAAGTATAGAGTGTTAACATTATATGTTAACACTCTATACTTATATTATTATTTCAACGCGTTATCGTCTCTTAGAATGCAAAAAGATATAGGTTTGTTAATTCTATATTATGAAAATTCATATCTTTTTTAACTTCCCTAGCACAAGTACAATTCTGTAACATTCCCTGTTGGTTAGGTTGTAAATACAAATGTAAAATATATCAAATTTATAATTAGACAGAAATGCCAAAAGGAAAATAAAGTATGAGAAAAGGAAATTATTATTTTTTTTAAGTGCACTAAAATTCTTTCAAACTTTTCCTCAATTAAACAGAGTAATTAACGTACCTACCTCTCTAAGAAAACGTATTTAGATATAAATAGTAAACAAATAAGTTTTTGAATTATTGGTGGCAAAAACAGTGTTATAACAGATTTCCAAGATTCATGATTAAAACAATGATAATTGAAATTTATGTAACACATAGAATTGTTTTTGGATTCGTGACAATTGCTGCAGCCTATGCTTTATATGATACGTAAGTATATTGCAAGTATACGTTCAGTTCTTGATGCATTCAGATTATTCTGCATGGAATGAATATTTATTCAGCCTTAAACAAAACACCTGCGTTTTAAACATAAAAAAGATTAAATACTTAGTGTTTAGTAAGTTATTCGATACAATACGCATCTGTGCGATGTCTCTTTCATCACATTGTAAACTCGTAAAAAGCATTTTTTTCCCCAGGATGTAAAATAGTTTATGTAAGTAGAATATGTGTAACATAAATTAATATCAATATACAAAAGTGTATAAGTCTACTTATAAAACCCATGTTTTGTTTTGGTTTTTCTTTTTAGATTATTACATTACAACATATCATTGAATAAATAATTGAGAAAGTACACTTAAGAATAACAATTGGTTTTTTTTCCTATCATGCATGTAAAGACAACCAGCTTTTTTAGACAACCGATAATATATATATATATATATATATATATATATATATATATATATATATATATATATATATATATATATATATATATATATATATATATATATATATATATATATATATATATATATATATATATATATAAATATATCAACATATCAACACCAGCAGCTATCAAACTTCGAACACCTCTCCTGCATGGTATTAAAATATCGTTAAATATCAACATGTACAATGAAACTTTATGTATGTCTTGACAACAACAATTTCCGACAATGGGTTAGGTTTTAAATCACTAATTTGATATATTGATGGATTTAGACCGTGTGAAAGTAAGAAACAGCCGGTCTATAGTAGAAGGTATAGTCCATATATATATATATATATATATATATATATATATATATATATATATATATATATATATATATATATATATATATATATATATATATAGTATTAAAAATAAGGAGGACGTCGAATTTGAAGAGATGAAACGGATAGGATATTAATTTCTTTCATTTTTTAACAACGAAAACTGTCGATTTTGGGAAAATTTACCGAGTTACTAAGACTGGAACTGCTCCAAAATTCAGATGGGATATCTATTATCTCGTCCGCTTTGATACGGAAATCATTGCAGATTAACAGCTGCAAATCTAATATTATACTAGAAAAACGCATTTCCGAATTTTCTAATTTAGCAAGTTACAAAACTATTGCTAAGTTTTGCTATGAAACAAGAATTGGCTTACGTGAATCGTCAAATATGATACTTTATTCATGTTGCGTTAATGTAGATAACTTATTGAACTTTAAAACATATGTGTTGTGTTAGAAATAGAGGGGGTTTCTAATAACAAAACCCCCATTTCAACACACACACACACACACACACACACACACACACACACACACACACACACACAGAATGTAGTATAGAAATTTAATTGTTTAACCTAAATTTCAAGGATGGGTATAGGAACCGGGATAATTGGGATACTATGGGTTTAAAGTGTTCTCAGAAAATAAATGCTTAGATCAAATTTACTTTGATCTTAAAATAAATATTGATATTTGCATCACATATGCCATGCTTTTGGGGTTTGTTTTTTTTACGACAAAATATTGCGAAGGGATGCTCCACTTAGAGGTGCTCCTGTGTCATCAAATTTCACGCTATGAATATTTTGTACAAAACCTTTTCTTCGAACAATCTATACGGAAGCCCTAAGTAACATGGCAGTGCATATATTCGGTTTAAATTTTAAGTCTCACTTTACTTCGTGTTACCTAAGCATCTATAACAACGCAAGCTGAGGTAAGGTTTTTTCTATATCTTTTAATTGATTATTGTGTGGATACTTAACATTAATTCAAAAAAAAGACATAAGTTTTATGGAAAGTAAAGTAATGGACATATTCAATTTGTATCCTGAACTCATTTGTCTATGGATAATGATCGTTTGGTTATTATAAAGTTTTACAAATATAAAAATTAACACAGCTTATAATTATTTTCAGTTTTTTTGTACTCTGATATAAAATGTGTATTGATTTGAAGTAGTATAATGAATCAAATTATTTTTTGGTATTTGATTACTGTAACAATAAATATTTAAGGCATATCACATATTTCCAATCGGTTTTGTAGAAATGATATGTCCAAAGCTTCTGCTCACAAGATCTACTACGGAACTTATAAAAATGGTGCTTAGTTTTCCTTTGATTAGATATTTAGGTGTAGATAGAGGATTTTATATCCTCGGACTCCCCGAAGTGACGAAATTTTGCAAAGATTACTACATAATTTAGAGTAGTCGATATGTTGACAAAAACATCATTACGGTACAAAGAGCCGCTAAAAATTAGATTTTTTGCAGTGTTTTGCTGCACGGATATACATTGATAAGAAAACAACTTTTTATTTTCGACAAGTCTTAATCCCCAAACGAAAAACCACTTTTATTACAAAATCTTAAAACTTGGACAAGTTTAGGATTACTCTAAAATTGTACGTGAATACCGGTAAGACCTGGCAATGATTTGGTAAGGGTAGTAGTGCTAACGTCTGTGTCGATTAAAACGCATCCCAGACATATATATATATATATATATATATATATATATATATATATATATATATATATATATATATATATATATATATATATATATATATATATATATATATATATATATATATATATACTTGCTCGTGCTGCGTTTCGAAACACGATTATAATTATTATCCCATCGCATAACTTGTTGCGAAGGGGATATAGCATCGCTGCTGTGCGTATTAATGGATGGCTGAATTGATGGATGGATTGATAGATCGATGGGTGTATGTCTATTTCAGCCTTGTGAGCATGATTGAAAGAAAACCCTCGCATGTACATGTATATTCATCAAACTACGTACATGTCATAAGCATAATTAAAGAACAACCCCTATCGATTTTCAAGAAAGTCTGTTAACTATTTTAGAAAATATCGTTAAAATTCGGATAAAACTTTTTATGTACGACTTACCAATAGACATTTCCAATTCGTAAAAGTTAACATTCCAAATCAACAACTAGATATTTTGTTGGATTTTGGCCTTGTAAAGGTAAAAAACAAACGTTTGGCAGAAAAGGAGTTCGAAGGATGTCCACAGTAAAAAATTGATTCGAGACTTAGTCCATTTGAATTTAATCAAACCAAGCAGCCGTCTAAGCCGAATTTTGGGCTATATTTCCTGAATTATTACGACTCTTTTAAAAGCTACTAAGAGAGGAATAGGTTTATAATTCAGATGAGACTTTGATGAATTGTTGTTTATCGTCAACAATATTATTCAGAAAATCATTCCATTTTAATTGTTGGAGATACGATAATATCTTTAAAAAAAATAGGATGCTTTAGGGTACATACGTACTATGAAAATTCAAATTTTCTCATAGACCAGACTGTAAATAGTTAGATCTTTGGCTGCGTTTTATATTCAATAAAAACTTAAAGGAGAAAAGCGTGCAATGGCTGTCGAATCCCTCGCGCCTAGGATATTTGAATGAATTATGTACATATTATATAATAGAATCTTACATTTGAAGGTACCATGCACCAGTACATGTACAATAAATAACTGCATTACCCAACCATTAACAAACATACATTTATACTTTACACTTGTCTCCTTAGTTTCATTTCTGTTATTAACATTTCAATGTGATCTCAAGCAATCTCTGACTCGACTAGCGCTATTGTTTATTTGACATTATTGAGACCGAGCAAGAACATAATATATATTTCTATCGCTATCTGAAGGGTTTTAAATATTTTTCAAAGTAATTCTACTAAATAAAAATTAGAAAAAAATGTGTTACCCATAAATAAGAAAAGCACAGTGATTAGAAAGAAAACGCTCACTATGCTTCGAACACCCTGTCGACCAAGAGGTACAGTCTACAGTTCTCCGCCTATCACAATGAGCTAGTTTGACACATATCAATACCTGTGAATAGATTTTATAGTTTGACAATTGTTAAAAAAGTTTAATTTTTTTGTTTTAGCTCTAGGTATTTTGACCTATAATGGTACTAGACTCCACTTTAATAAAGAGATGATAAAAAGGGAATGAAAACTAAACATCATTTTAATAAAAGTACCTTTAGGATTGAGTCTAGACCCATTCATACCCAAAATTTCCAATTCATCAAAGTAAATGCTAAGGATCGATTTAGGCATAAAACGTCGTTTGGTGTACTTTGGAAACCTATATCTCTTGTGATTACAGATTTAAGAACGTTATTGACAATTAGCATAACATTTATAATATAAACAAATTATACAAGCCAAAAAATGAATATTTTAGCAACATTTAACAAAATTGATACAAATGGGGAAAATTCCCCATTTGTATCAATAGACAAGAATTTATCTAATGTTGCTAAAATATTCATTGTTGGCTTATATACGAGGGTTGATCCAAAAGTAATTTTACGGATGCGATAAAATCGTGAAAAATCCGCGTAAAGTGACAACAATTCTTGCTTTAAGATACCTACCTAATTCAATTCAGATCTGAAAACTCTAATGCACTTTGACGTAAGAACCCAGCTTTAATTTTCCTTCAGAGCGTATGTCTTCTATCTACCTAATCTCTTTATTAACATGACATATGTTTTTATTAGGTATTGACAATCATCATAAAATATATAATATAAACAATGTATACAAGCCAAAAATGAATATTTGAGCAACATTTGATAAAGTTCGTGTTTATTTATATCAATGGGGAATATAAACAATCGACAAGGTTTGATCTAAAAGTACTGTCACATTATGACACGCTTCTCAATGATGCGCTATTGTATAAAATCTATCTATCTATCTATCTATCTATCTATCTATCTATCTATCTATCTATCTATCTATCTATCTATCTATCTATCTATCTATCTATTTATCTATCAGGACTGGTAGATGGGTTGGTAGACATACAAACAGACAGATATGTGTGAATCGAAATCGATAAAATAATATCTACCAACTTTATAGTGTAATATGATCCCATCTCCTTATCGTAATGATCTGACTAAATTTTGGAGAAGCGCTACGCTCCGTTCAGTTGCGATGTGTCGATATGGTCAGCCGTGATGAATATATCTTTGGTGGTCAAAGTGTAGCTCAAATCGTGATCACCTTCCATCATGATCGTTAAAAGACTAGAATTGCAATCATGAACGTGCCCACCGCAACAGAGCACATCGTTTTGTGGTAAGCGAATCGTAACGTATACGAACTTACATGCATCTACAAAACCAGTTACTTCCGTTGAGATGTTCGGATGAGATCGTGATCCGTTCTGGAATCTTGTCTGGACAATTTTAGCATTACGTATTTATCCAAAAGGGCAATAGGATCAGGATAGATCAGTCACTGAAAATAAATTGTGATCTTAAGGTAACAAGTTTTTGGAAACAAATGAGTCATTTTTATGATATCAGAATGTTTTTGCCTCGACATATTGAGGCCATTCTGCAAAACTAATATCTTAAAAACATACATATCTTCAGTATCTTACATTTCTTATATCATAAATTAAAACATTTAGGTTTGGAAAAAATGGTCTCAAGCTGTACGTTTTTGAGACGGGATTATTAATACCCGGATTCATACCGAGAAAAGATGTTTAAGCTTCAAAAATATTTACTTTCGTAGACAATTACATATGTTCCGCTTTATAGAAATTCATTAGCATATATTTACATCTACCGAGTATTATTTCCACTATTTCTTAGGAAACTTATAGTTCATTCATAGCTCTATAGAAGCAGCCAGATAGAAATCTACACGCCCCGTTTATCGATAGGTCGACATCTACAGCGGCTGAAACTGACAAGAGTGAAATTGACACACCCTGTTTATCGATTGGTTGAAGCCTACAGCGACTTAAGAAAAACCACGGACTGCACGAAATGATGCTGTCAGACTCTAAGTCTCACAGGAGACGATTTGGCTGTTTCTTTTAGCTAACGAACTTACGTACATTAACAGTAATTTAGTTAATTTTACTTACTTTTGATAATCAATTTATTATTTATTCAAAAGAAAGATGTAAATATAAATAATAAAATGCTTTCTTTCGTGATTCATTCGGGTTATGAAGGTAGCGATCATTGCAGAAAAAAATTACATAACCCGCTAACGCTAACGTTTAAATGTACAGTAAATTTGTAGACTAAAACGTTGATATGATATGCATATATCAGTTTGAAATATTCATTACACAAGATATGGTGGATTTCCCACATGTACATTTGAAAAACTATCTTTTGTTTAAAGGATAAGCACAAATAATAACAAGCATTCTGAGAGTATTGCATAAGCAATACACGCCCCCTACCGGTTTGTATTATTCTATGAAAGCTTCCAAGCACACAACTATTTCAGAGCTATTGTAAACGAGATATCATGCTTTAATCAGAGAAAAATGAACAGAGGAAATTAAAACTATATAGTTGATATAGAAATTAAATACAAAATAGGTAAAGTAATACTCTTTATTTCATCTCCTGTAATTTCGCCAAGTCTATTCTGTATTCGCTGGTAAAAATTTGTGAAAACAAAGCACTGTTATGCACAATATCATTTCTTACCGTCTTCTGTACCCCGAATCAAACCAAACAGTTAAACAGCCCAACCCGACAACGAACCCGATTGTAATAATACAAAAAAAACCCTGCCGATTAAATTTACAACACAATGTTTAACACTATTTTACAGAATTTATTTGTTTGTTAGAAATGATAAAAGGAATGGTACAAGTAACGCACGATATTATTACTGATTACATACTGGCCTCCTTTATTCAATACACTCCGAACCCGATAACGAACCCGAACATTAAAAAATTGGATTAAAAAAAATTAATTTTCTCGAAAATATGTCAATCAGACGCTACAAAAGTGTAAACTTGATCTGTAGTTTGACATTTTGAAGCTGTTCAGCAAGTTTCATATTATTCCTCAAATGCATAAAGAAAAAAAAGTGTGGAAAACTGAAGTGGGACAGACAGACGGACGGACGGACGGACAGACAGACGGATGGACAGACGGACTGACGGACGCAGAGGAAAGCTATAGTCCCCTCCGGTGAAACCGGTAGGGGACTAATAATCTCACACAGTTCACAAAGAAAACAAGTAACTTTTGATACAACCTGAATGTGCATGCGCTTATAATTATTCATGTCTTCATGTTTTTGTTTGTTTTTGTTAGAAAAGAAAACCGTTGTTATGCCTTATATGATATCATGAAAGTGTAACGTGAACGCAGTATAATAATATTTACAAGTATAGAGTGTTAACATTATATGTTAACACTCTATACTTATATTATTATTTCAACGCGTTATCGTCTCTTAGAATGCAATAAGATATAGGTTTGTTAATTCTATATTATGAAAATTCATATCTTTTTTAACTTCCCTAGCACAAGTACAATTCTGTAACATTCCCTGTTGGTTAGGTTGTAAATACAAATGTAAAATATATCAAATTTATAATTGGACAGAAATGCCAAAAGGAAAATAAAGTATGAGAAAAGGAAATTATTATTTTTTTTAAGTGCACTAAAATTCTTTCAAACTTTTCCTCAATTAAACAGAGTAATTAACGTACCTACCTCTATAAGAAAACGTATTTAGATATAAATAGTAAACAAATAAGTTTTTGAATTATTGGTGGCAAAAACAGTGTTATAACAGATTTCCAAGATTCATGATTAAAACAATGATAATTGAAATTTATGTAACACATAGAATTGTCTTGGATTCGTGACAATTGCTGCAGCCTATGCTTTATATGATACGTAAGTATATTGCAAGTATACGTTCAGTTCTTGATGCATTCAGATTATTCTGCATGGAATGAATATTTATTCAGCCTTAAACAAAACACCTGCGTTTTAAACATAAAAAAAGATTAAATACTTAGTGTTTAGTAAGTTATTCGATACAATACGCATCTGTGCGATGTCTCTTTCATCACATTGTAAACTCGTAAAAAGCATTTTTTCCCCAGGATGTAAAATAGTTTATGTAAGTAGAATATGTGTAACATAAATTAATATCAATATACAAAAGTGTATAAGTCTACTTATAAAACCCATGTTTTGTTTTGGTTTTTCTTTTTAGATTATTACCTTACAACATATCATTGAATAAATACTGCTTCTACATCTAATCTAAAATAATGTAAAATTTCGTCTTTTTTCAGAATTAAAGCATTCATATTTATATATTATATACTGTTAGCATACATACGCTTTATCATTTTTGATTCCATCTTGATCTATCCAGATATTAGACTGTTAAATATCGATGAACATTACCTATCTGCGGACTTCATTCTTTTTAAAAAAAAGTTATTAACTTCCATTATCATCGAACCATGACCACTAATCACAACCTCTGCGCTCATTTATAGAAAGGTAAAAAACATTTTATTATGACGACATACAAACCCAATTATTGGTAGTGGTTTAATGGTTTGGTGTTTTTAAAACATTATTTTCAGTGGCAAAACGTCGAAGTCGTGTCTTCCAAGGTTTTATGGAAATGATTGCGAAAAGTATTGCCGATATCCTTTCTTTGGGAACCAGTGCAAAGACAAATGTGAATGCAGAGAGAAATTGTGTCATCATCTTAATGGATGTCCACCTGTAGGTAAAAGAAATCTCCAAACATTACCCATTAAAAGCGACCCAAGTTGTGATAAAACAGTCTCCAAAAATGATATTCTTTTTGTTTTTGAAAGGACTATGTGCGGTATGGTCAAATATCTGCCCCCGATTTCAACCAATCGCATTTGCTCCGTATATGCTCATACGTGTATTAATGATCATTTAAATGCCAACTTATTACATAGAATGACATAGTTTAACAAATCATACAACGTGAAACTTACGTATCTTTTACACATAATGAATGATCATTGCTCACTAATAACATCAATTGAATTATACAATGCATGTACTAATAATATCATAATATCAAATGCAATACATGTCCCTTTTCGCAATGCTGAACATAACACTCAAAATTTCAAATTGAAATGTACAGGTACCGAGTGTCCGCTAGGTTATAGGGGAAAATATTGTGACAAGCTATGCAAATTCCCCTACTACGGAGTCGCTTGCCAACAGATGTGTATGTGTCCCAAAACAAACTGCAAGTTCTCAACCGGTTGCTTCAATATAAACAACAGTAAGTGATAGTCTAAACACAATATACATGTACAAAGAAAACCCGAGTTAAGATATATAATTTGTGATCTGAAAGAAATTTCTGTACAAGAATTGTTGTTGTTGTTTTTGTTGTCTGAAACAACATTGTCAGTTGAATCAGTGGGATTTTTAATGAAAATGAAAATTTTTAAACTTAAATGAGCGAATACTGTGGAATCATCACTGTTCGGGGGGGGGGGGGGGTCAATGTTTGTTGCATTCGTTGGTAACCCTTGTCCACGAATTTACATCCCAACGAACGTATATGCAGGCATATGTTAAATATTCATTTACGAAGTAGAACTTGCTACCAACAAAATCACGTTCCAACGAGCCAAAAAAAAGTGCCCCCCCCCCCCCCATGAACATTGAGTCCCTCGAATGAAATGATTCTACAGTATACGATGAATTAGATCAAATGTAAATTAGAAGCATGATATTAAGCTTACGTCTTGCAAAGTGAATACGTTGTTGTTTTAATCTAACTGAATCCCAAACACATGCTAACAGTGTTGTTGAAATAAAGAATTTGATATACAGTATACACTGAGATAACACTAAAGATTATTAGATTTAAAAGTAATTCAATGGCATCTTGTACATGTCCTTCGCACTAGTGTTGCAAATTTAATCATTTGGATCAAATTTAGATTCGATATAAAGTATAAAAAGAATTAATGCTTAAATAAGAATATAGATATTTCTTTAACAATGAATAAACTGATTCTTGTGTTATCATATTAATAGAATTATATAATATATTGCTTGAAATCTGTATCAGTCATCTAAAACATTGTTTTACTAAAGTATACCTCGGTCGGAACTCCCATAAAAGAAATATCACGACAGCAACGCAAAGAACTGGTGAGTGTTACACATCACTGTTCTATAAAAGTCTAACAAACAGATTCAGTTAGGTTTGATGAAAATTGTGTTAAATAAATGATTCGCAATGTTTATTTTTAATTGGCATTATCTCAACTTTTACTTTATTGAATAATGTTTATTTAATGTAGATGGTGTCAATTCAGACTTTAAAGCAGTTAATTCTGTGACAAAAACTAAATATACAGGTAATCAGTCTAAAAATCCTATTTGCAAATATTAACAAATTACATTAAAACATCAAACATGTTTACAACCTGTGTCTATAAAAACAGAAAATTAATTATGAATGTGTTCATAAAAGTTCTATAATTTTAGGAATAAAAGAAACAAAAACCGAAGAAAATGATAATTTGAATGAAGACATAGGGATTTCAAGGGATCGACAATCATATTTTCGCACTACTAAAGGTACCGTTTACCTATAATGATCTATCTATCTTGAATTCACCATTTACATACTATTTTGTTTTATTCATTTATCGAAAAACAAGTAAATTCGTTAAAATTATTTAATGATTTATTTGCAATGAAACCAAATTTAATACTTGTTAATTTTTAAAGAATATTAATAATAGTGTAAATGTTGTTTTTCACGTGTACATGTTTACTAAGTGCATGTACATTATGTTGATAAATAGTACATGGATCATTGTTTATTGATATATAAACGTCATTTATTTCAGACGACCTCTTGAATATTTGGACAGGTAAAGCACTTCCTAAGAAACATCTACTGGTCAATAAAAACTTAGTGACACAAAATGCTGTTCTCTCCATATTAGTCGTGTTGATTGTATTGGTGATGCTGCATGTTTTGTTATCAATTAACAACTATATCAAAAGGAAGGGAAAAATAACTTATGTATAATGTTTAGAAACGTGGCTGTTTAAAGTCAGCTATTTGTACGGTTTGGAAGGTTAGAATTAAGCAAATTTTGTACTCGGCACAACACCTCTGATAATGTTTCAATTAACTCTGAAAAAAGGAAATTGCACGTACTTGAAAGGAAAATGGTACAAACAACTTTCTGCCAGTCCTTTACTCTCCTTAACTTCATCTTTAATGTACTGTGAATATATATATATATATATATATATATATATATATATATATATATATATATATATATATATATATGGCGTGGGTGGGTGTGGTTGTGGGTGTGTGTGGGTGTGTGTTTAAATTTAATACGTTGGGATTTCAAGAAAGTTAAAAAATCCGAAATATTTTATTTTCAATGAAATAAATACATGTAAGTATTGAACATGGATAACACCCGCAAGTTATTGATCACGTTTGCCACTTAACTGGATTTCGTATTATATTCATATAAATTGCCTTCATCGAATCCTTAATTTAACATGATGATTCCGAATTGATTATATCGATTCATGTAATACATGTATTTGTCATTTGATATTTAGACGTTAGGAGTAATCCTTTCCCAGTCTGTATAAGAACTACAAGTTGTCAATAGTATATAAACAAACTTAACAACGGTCTTTCTATGAAAAAAAGAGTCAATTGACGAAGTCCAAGAATATTTTTTTATTTTTGATATACAACAAGTTTTTTTATGACAAAAATGTTACTAATTAAAAGTATGTTTCAATCAATGAATCGTTGTTATCAATGTAAAGCAAAGTGATTTATGATCTATGAAGCACTAATAATGTTCACAAAGTGAAAAAAGACGTTTAATTTGTAATAAAATTCATGAGTCAATCAAATGTATTCATAAGTCAAATCATTACTGTGTGTGTGTTTTTGTTTTACAATAAATTTAGAAAAGCTGATATTTTCTTTATTGATAAATGTATTTTGTCTTGTAATTCTAATAAAACTTACAAACAATTTTAATTATTTACAGTAACCAAAATATGTGTGTGTTTCGTTTTTAATTTCTTGTAAGGTGATAATTTTGTAGATGTTTTTCTCCTTTATACTTCAATAATTAAGTAAACGGTAGCATTATTAAAAAACACAATTTAAAGCCAACTAATTGATTTAAATTTCTATAACAATCCTACATTTCGACGTCGAAAGTAGCTTGCCATTGCAAAAAATATATACTTAAAATTAAAAATAAATTGATGACTCCAGACATAGCATACACTATTTTCTAAAGTAAATAATAAAAAAAACCGCAACAAATCCATCTTAACAGTTCATAAAACTCACAACGACGAGAATGTAAATTGTTCAACTCACACAAATTAATAACTACATCTTTAATGACATTGCATTAACATATAATCTATCTTTAAAAAAAAAAATCTTTTATGCATATTATAAACAATTAAAAATGTGCTTCACAAAAGCGGAAATAATTTTGAGACATGTTCACAGAACTTATGTTGACTATGTTGCCCTTTTACAGCAAACCCAGAAATAGCTCGATTCTTTGAAGTTAATACAATATGAGATAAACTATGAATGCATTATAAGTGTTCCATGACTTATAAATATTAATATCTAACGTCAAGTTCACGTCGTTTTTCGAAGGCCTTGGATGACTCGGTATTGGTAAATATGGACTAACTTCTGATGTTTTCCTTTTCTGCCCTTTTACATTTATTGGCGTTTAATCAAATATACTGGGCGTCGCATCCTTCTTTAACTGAAGGCGATTATATCCAATAGATATATAAAGCTTTACTTGGCTTGAAATATTAAAACTAACGGGGATTAAGTGTCTCTCATACAACTTAGAATGCTGAGAGTGCCAGTATTTCACCGTTTTTAGTTGTCTTACCCAAATCTGACATAATTTGGGGTCATCGAGAGAAGAAAACATGGACACTCCCTGTCTGTATCGAATGTTGCAGTTAGGCGCCGCACACAGCACCATGTTTATGTTTTTTCCTCTTTATCGTCTTTTGAGTGACGCACCAGCGTCATATTTTCAATATGGCGGGCTCGTGTCAGAGATAACTCGAAATAAATTGTTGACCGGGTTTCTCGGGGGACAACTTCTTTTGCCCTACATCTGCAATTACGCTTTGACTTAACCTAATAAACAGTTTTTATCGATTTTTGGTCTCTATTTGAAAGTTTTAATCGGTAAAATAAAGAAAAGTGAAATTTCATTTCAGTTGACTTTTTAATCAATATACAAATAACTGCTTTTCAAAAATTCCTATATATTTTTTTTTCAACTTAACACTCGGCAAGAGTCCTTACTGGTCATTCTAAAAACATTATATTGAATGATATTTTATTCCTCTAAACATCTGATATCTCAACCAATTTTTTCAACATCTGGCCTTGACAAACATAGCTGTTGGGTTTATTTCATTGTATAAAATAACTATAAGCAATGGTGTAAGTACGTGTAAGTGGCTGATTTTTAAAATAAAATGATTTACAGAATTGTAAACAATTGCATATATATTTACATAATAACAGTCAATGCATTCAGCCTGTTCATCGGGTATAAATAATATATTCTTCAAGCATATACAAATTATTTCATTATCTTTACGCACTTTATTTCCTTACAAACATGATTGTCTGAACATTAATGTTGAATGCACACATTTGCATTTTTTTACACCTACATATGTGTATATATATATATATATATATATATATATATATATATATATATATATATATATATATATATATATATATATATATATATATATATATATATATATATATATATATATGTTGGACTTTTTAAAATATACTCCTATATTGAATTGCGAAAGGGAGAACACCACCCCTAATTTGAGCAAGTAAAGATATTTAAGATTATGGCATTTTATTTTATTCTACACTAGAACATTCTGTACGATCTGAACTTATAAACAATTTTGTAGTTTGCAAAACATTCACAATTTTTATGAAGTTTGTACTCTACAATAATGAGGTTTCAGACATTGCAATTTACGTATACGAAACAAGTGGTCTGACCGATGTTTAAAACTATCCCTTACTTTCTGTGACCAATTAAGAATGTTAAAAATTCTTAAATTTAATACGAAAACAATATTTGTCAGTCTATCAATCCATATAGTTACAATACAATTAAAAAATCTTTAAAAGCCAAATTGCTGCCGATCATGAAGGACCCTAAAAAGGTAACCAGAGAAACAGGTGAAACAAAAAATACATCAGATCGTCAATTGTTATGTTAATTAGAGCTTTTCGACTTTCGGTCAAAAAGACCTATTGTTTTCGTCTGTTTTATTATCATCATTTTCCCAAAGATCCGTAAAGGATTTTTAAAAACGATAAAATATAGTGACACTTTAATTGCACAGACTTATAGCAATCTCCTAATGACACGCGTACGGTTTTAGACTTCCATGTTCGGTACTACCGGTTTTCACAAAGAAAATAATGAATATTTATTAAAATGCATTATCATTATTACCTTTTTAGCTAGAACATTCAATATAAGGTAAGGATGTATCATATGAAGTTAAACAAAATTGTAAGCGTAAGTTTTTGAGATTTAAGGCCCTTAAAAAACTTTTAAAAAGGGGGTGGGGTAAAAAATATTAAAAGAAAAAACATTTGAAATTGTGTAGGAGGCATATATATATATATATATATATATATATATATATATATATATATATATATATATATATATATATATATATATATATATATATAAGATGAAGATGGTTGTAATTAATATATATCCAGTTTCATTGAAAAATGGTAACTACTTCTGGTTCTATGGGTTGATAAAAATTATATACGCATGTAACGTTTTATTAATCAGTTTTTAAAGAAATATTTTCAAATTTCATATCTATAATATGGAAATTAATGCGCAGAGCAAAAAAGGTTCTGCAAATAAAATTAAAAAAATAAGGGATCTGAAGTGGTCAATGTTCAAAACAGCCATTTAGCTTTAGCTTATTTTATTGTTCATTAAATTTCCAAAATCTTTTCGGTTAATAGTTTAGAAGTGTACAATTGAAAAAATATGGTCCGCGGGACCACATTATGACTATGATATTATGAAAGGGTTTTAAGTGCCTGAAAATGACAACTCTATCTTTATTTACAAAATTAAATTTGAAGAGCTATCTCGCTTTGCCCTTTTAAGGACCATGATTGAAACTCTAAGGATACCAATTTTTCTGCTTACCGAAATGATTACTTTCTCAAATATAAATTTTTGAAAAATTACATATTTACCTTAACACATACAGTTCTGGAGTTATCTTTCTTAATGAGAGTTTATGTATTGCGTTTGTTTATACCAAGGCGATCAAATTTTTTATTCTTCAAGAATGGCATTTTTCTGTTTTTTAATATTTCTCTTTAATTATACCATAACTTTTGATTTAATTTTTAAAAGCGCTTTGTTGGTCATTGCTTAATTTGTTTTCATAGCACATTGACATTCCGATGAGGCCTACTTCAGTTATTAATTGTTTCCATTAATTTTAAGCACTGTTTGTGCATATCATTTTAAAGCTAACCAACTTGGTAAGAGGTGACAACGAATCAACATAGATTGATACGATCTATTGATTTTCTGTATTTTGAACAAATTATTTTACACAATTAATGGACCACAAAAATAAACGATAAAATGATATGCTCAATCATGGCTCTAATATATTGAAAACAACAAATTGCAACTTGTTACATTGCATCTATACATAGACGTTTAAATTGTTACATATTTGTGCATTAATCATCACAATGAAAATGTATTCCATTCAAACAGACAATAACACAATTTCACTTAAGCATTTCGCACTCATCACTTTATACAACCATTCCAAATGACAAATTAAAAGCTAGGCTTTTTTATATCATAGACAGTTGTTTCTTCAATAAAAGTGGAAGTCGTAAAAAAGCTTACCTTGTCACTGGAAATCTAAAAAAATATTTTGTTAAAAACCATTCTGATTGAACACACAAGAACTCTAAAGTTGACATTAAAGACACTGAGTTTCTAATAGACAACATCTATGTAGTTTTTGGAATTCAAGTCTTCCAACAATTCCTATGGTTACCGAATGTGCCCCATTATTAGCAGATCTGTTTTTGTATTCTTATGAAAGAAATTTTATTCAAAAACTTGTAAGTGAAAAAATAAATCACTCGCTGTGGCCTTGAACTCAACATTCAGGTATATCGACGACGCATTATCAATTTACAATTGTTATTTCCATAATTACGTCGACTCGATATATCCCAGTGAACTTGAAATAAAATATACCAGAGAGTCTGTATCATCTGTTTCATATTTGGATATTTTACTGGACATGTTTCATATTTGGATATTTTACTGGACATGAACATTGATGGTAACCTAACAACAAAACGTTATGATAAAGGCAATGACTTCAATTTTTCTATAGTCAACGTTCCTTACTTATGTAGCAGAATCCCCTCGTCATCTGCATATGGTGTTATTTGTCTCTCAGTTGATTCGATAAGCATGCTCTTCGTATGAACAGTTTCTAAGACAAAGCAAGCTACTGACAAACAAGTTGATAAAACAGGATTATCAACAGTCTCGCTTGTAGTCATCTTTTCGTAAGTTCTATGGTCGATAAAACGACCTTGTCAGCAAATAAAATCTTCCACTGCGTCTCAAGCAGGCTGACTTTTTTCATACTAATTGTTAGATCATAATTAATCACCTAATTGTCTACGGACTTTTCCGATTTTTTCCCGATTACGATAAAGAGCACACGGCGGGTGTGATCGGTCGGCAAAGGATGCTCCTTCCTACTCGGCACCTGATCCTGCCTCTGGGGTTTTCCAGAGGTCCGTGATCGCTCTGCTTTGGACAATTGATTGAATACCAAATTGTCAACGGATTTTTCTCCGTTTTTTCCGATCATAATATTTTCCCTATATACTGACATTTTTCAGATATGACATTGGACTTTTGGCGGGTCTGACCGGTCAGCAGAGGATGCTTACACCTCCTAGGCACTTGATCCTACCTCTATCTATACGGAGGTCCGTGTTGCTCTGCTTTGAATTTGTATTTCGTTTAATGGATTTTTGAGATGGTTCACGGTTTGTTATTGCCATTTTTTTCATACTCAAAAATAACAAAATGATCAAAGTACCGTGATTTTTTGTCATTTTAAAACCTGCATTATACCTGAAAAATGACAATAACAAACTGTCAACCATCTCAAAACCATCCAAAAAAATCCATATACCGAAATACAAATTCAAAGCAGAGCAATCATTGAGCTAGAAAAGGATAGAGGTGGGATCAGGTGCCTAGGAGGAGGAAGCAATTCCTGTTGACCGCTCGCACGGCCGTGTGCTCCTTGTGACAATAGAGCATGTAATGATCGCGGTAAATGTCAAAATTGGGAAAATGTCATAAACGTCGATGGCTTGATCTGTTTCTGATAGTTATTTTATTTACAGCAAATGTCGAGGTCATATTTCAAGCTTAGGTTCAAATATGATGTTTATCTATATTCAGTTCTTCTGAATTCTTAAAATTTTGATTAATCAAAAGTTGTGATTATAAAGTGTCTTATTTATGATATAGCTTAACAATGGGATGATGACAATCATTCTGTAAAATTCTGATTAATAGACATGAATAAAACTTCTTTTCAGAAAACTTGTAGTGTTGATCTTAAAATCTATATTATATCCCTACATTGTTGTTCGTCGTATATGTGTTGATTAAGGTTACAACAAATTAATAAACAAGGCGTGCATATTGTCTTGTCAGTTTTCCATAAAGATATGAATTACAAATATTTCCTTAATAAAGAAAGGAAATCATTGCTATATTTGGTAAACGTAAATATATTTTGATATATTGTGAATTTATTTCCACGCTACATTAATATCGTTACACGACGATACATATTAGTCCATGCAATATATGGAATAGAATGTATTAGGAGATTAAACTTTTAAAAGTTTATTCCAGATTGAATGCAATGTGAAGATTTTAAAAAAAAAATTCTTAAGAATACCAAGAAATTATGAATAGTTGTGCGATTTTAGCTGGTGTTTTCATTACCTTGGGATGGTTCACAAAAAGTATACGGTCCCCTGGTAATATCTTTTACAGGTATGTACAAATATATCAGATAGAAATAAAGTCTCATGCTCGTTTAAATCCTATGTGTTAGGGTAAAACAAAATATGAACAGATTGTGCTGATATTTGTCTTTTATTAAATAAAAACATCCTTCATTTACTCAGAAGGATTCATGTTATTTTGAGAACAACATGACTACAATCTTTAAATTGGGTTCCTGCAACTGGTGATCGAATGAGTATATTTGAAACATCTTCACATCTGCTTCCTCTGACATTAATTTCACAAATTAATACTCGTTAATGTGTATCCTATGAAACATACAGAACAATTATTTAACGAAAATAAAATACATATCAGTCTTTTAGGTTTGAGCATTTATATGTGATATAAGTTATATTGAAGGCTTAATTTTAGTAACTGGGGTCCAAAGGAGGATTGTCGCTCTGGTTTTTCTGGTGATAGATGTCAACAAAAATGCCAATATCCAAACTTTGGCCGTCAATGTAAAGGGATATGCAACTGCAAACAGACGTTGTGCCATTATAAAAATGGGTGCCCGCCTTTAGGTAATATAGTTTTAATAATAATGAAAATGGAAGTTCAAAGTTGAAGAGAAATTTAAAAAAAAAATTAAAATTAAATTTAAGTTACTTTAAACAATTCAATTTATTTTATAAGCACGGTTTCTACGTTGTGCGTTCAAAACTTTATTAAGAGACTTGCCTTTTCAACTGATTGGATAAAGTTTGAAATTTTCAATAAATTTGAATTCCTTTTAATCAAGTTAAAATGATTTCAAACCAATTTCAAAACATTGCATCTAATAAAGTTGCCCTTGCAATGCTTGGACTTATGATATTTTACTCCAATTGATTATATGAATATTTTTTTTCAAAAATATTAAATTTATTTGAATTTAGTAAGATGACATTAAACCGATTCTAAAATCATATCACGCTTCTACAATTATGCGTCAGATGACATATCAGACGAAGTAATTTGATAAAATTCTAATTTAAAAAAAAAGATTACATTGAGTTCAAATGACATTAAACCCGTTTGAAAGCAATTTAAATTCATTTAAATTGGGCTACAATGACTTTAAACCGATTCTCAAACGTCATTTCTGCGCTGCTTTAACAATTCTGCGTCTAATGACATCTCAGTCTAAGTAATTAAACAAATTGAATGGTAAAAATCGAGTTAAAATGACACTAAACCAAAAAGAATGTATATTTTGAAAAACAGTATGACAGAATGTTTGTTCATAATGATGCACTGAACAACATGCTTCTATCAAAATGCTGTTAAATGGCCCCGATAAGGCAATAGCCCCTAAACGTTCTTTGTCAGATATCTCAAGAACGAAAACGGATTTCCAAACACTTGTTTAACAACGTATATAACACATTACTGAGGGGCACATTGTAATAGGTTATAGAAGCCTAGCTATCTATAGTACACATTTATGTACATATACAATACATGTATAATGATTTTCTCAAGTTATACGTAATTAGAGAATTTTAGGCCCCAGAAGTAAAAATAAAGTATTTGAAAAACAACGCAGATGATATTATGTCTATAAAGATGTACTTTATAGTATGGAACCACCAATTTTCGCTAAATGGTCCAAAAAAGGATGAAAGTAGCAGCTTTAAAAACTTTAATTTTTCAAAAACCTTAATTGATAACAAATTTACTAACATTGTTAAAATTATAAGGCCTTTTCTAGACTATAAAAAAAGGAATCGGCCTCTTAAATTAGATACTAAGAGGGCTCTCAAGTCCATTAGCTCTTTACTTTTCTCATGTATTATCTGATTTTGGATTTTTTAGGGCTAGAAATCCATAAGTTTGATCCCTTTTTCTCCAGAATAACTTTATTGAAAAGCAATACCTCACTGTACATTTCACTGACTTACGTTACCCTGTTGTACATTTTTACACTGTACAGCACTATATCTCAATATACGCCACTGTACAGGGCACTGACCAGCACTGCACCCAACTGTTCGCCATTGTACAGGGCACTGATTAACACTGTACCACACTGTATTCCACTGTACTGTTAATTTGAAAAATAAAATTTTTCTCAAATCTTCAGCATAATATTTTCTTTGATATTCATTTTTATTTCTTTGTATATAGCATTAAAATTATGTATACAGATAGTACATGTATAAGAATGTTAAAGTTTGTTAAATCTACATTTAATATGTTTTATTTATAAACCTTTATTGCAATTGAATATAACGATCTCAACTTTAAGATAACTGCTTTAACTAGAAGATGAAAATTCTGAATTTTACATGTTAAATCCGACTTTTAAAAAGTTCATAAATTTTATATGATTATGTTTATTCTGCCATTCATTGCATCATTATAATAGTAAAATAACTTCCCTAATCAGCAGTGTTACATGATTGTTGATGAAAACTCATGGTTTTGCTGCATCTCGTTGGTTGATGTTTAGCCACAAAAAAAACCCAAGTCAATTAACACAGAATCCACAAAATATATTCCTGTTTTTTTTGTTTTTTTTTTTTTTGGGGGGGGGGGGTGTGTACACTTTTCCAAATATGAATGCCCGCTTGACTACACAGGTATATCTTGAAGATATCGTGCGAGTTACAAGCTCATATCTTGATTTCTGTCGATTAAAATACATGTATCTAATAATACATTGCAAATGTTGGGTTTCACTTTTTCAAAAATAACACATACTGCAATATTCATTAAACATTATAAACATAACCAGCGGCATCTTAAGCGGTAAACTGTATCATAAAGGACTACATGTATGTGCGGTATGGTCAAATATCTGCCCCCGATTTCTACCAATTTTTAAATAGTATTGTATAAAAACTTTATCTTCACTAATCATTGCATAGAGGATGCCTATAACTTTAATCATGATGTTTGTTATCATTGCTCATTCGCTGTTTATCTATGACGTCACCTAAATGACCTGATTCCCGCAAATTTGCAAACAAATGAAAATATTCTCATTTTTTTTTTTGCTGAATACTTTGCATTCGGAAGTATAGAGCACAGGTCTGCTCAAGTGCGATTTTAACATATGTTTTTCTTCAGATAGTTATACACATTATGCTAAAATCTGGTACTTGAGCAAGCCTGCGCTCGATGTTTCCCAGTCGAAAAACCATCAGAAAACACCCATATTTTGCTACAAAACATCAATTTATCAAAATAATGCAATCTTCATGACGTCACTTCTACATTTTGACATCTCTGTGGTGATAACCTTTTACACCTTTATTTCCAATATGATTTTAACTATGTTTCACCTTATTTTTAAAGCTCTTTCTAAAACTTTGATTTTGGGGGCGACAAATTCATATAACCGCATATAATCCTTTCAGCAAGAAATTAAAATGGAGCGAAATTAAGGAAGATTGTTAAATATGCATAGCAGAAAAATCAATAAAATCATCAAATGTGTAAAGAAAATATATGTATAAAATTGAGGACAAAATTATTGTAGAGGACAAAATTGAGTTTTAGTTTATCATTATCATATTACAAAGAACATTCATTGTCTAAATTCAACAGGTTAAATACACTCTTACATGTATCCTTTTCAAATCATTAACGATTATACGATAATACTGTACATTTATAAAAAAAAAGTGAGTTCTGGTTTACAAATACACGTATCGCCAAAAATAAACAAAAAAGAGAAAATACTTCCTTAACGGTTAAAGTCACGATTATTATCGATTGGACGCATTTCATAAAGTTTATAGAACATTTATACAAAAATAAATTAAAAGGTTTTTAAAACTATAGAAAAATATTTTTGTTAGAAAAATGAAGTATTAAGAAACTTAATAGTTACATTGAATTAATATTTTGTCGCTGCAGTTTGTCCGACTGGCTTTACCGGAACCCACTGCGATGACCAATGCAAATATCCAAACTATGGTTATGGCTGCCAGCAACAATGCTTATGTCCCAAGGCGCGTTGCAATTTTGTATATGGCTGCTCAAAAAGAAAACCCAGTTAGTTCTTGAAAGTATTTTGACACACTAATTCAGTCTTCTTTATTTTTGTTTTGGGTGAAGTAGATATTTCCCTTTATGTTAAATAAAATGAATATATCCAAAGAATTTTTTTTGTTTACAACAGATATTGCCCGTCCATATCCCAAGACGAAATCAAGTTCAGCTCCAATGGAAAAAAAAACAATTGAAGGTCGTAGGTCGTTGCATATAAGTTTAGCTTCAAAAGACATCCATATGTCATTTAAACAACAACAAAAAAACATATTTTATCTATATTTTACACCATTTTACGAAATTGTTGGCACACAAAATAATAATAATGTTACATGTAATATTATTTGTTTAGGTATAACAGAAAAACAGCCTGAAACATTTGTAAACACTGAAACAAAGTTTCATAAAGAATTTACGTTTGGAACACAATCAGATTCACAACGAGGACAGCACCCAATCAAAGGTAATCATTGACACTAAGCTACATAAGTAAAATTCTCGATTTCTTAGCGTGCCTTTTTATATATGAAAATATATTAGAATAGTTTGCCATGACAAGATGCATTATATGCACAGATATATACTATTTTTAAGTAGTGCAATTTAGTGTGGAGCCGCAAAGTACCTTTAGTTAAATTATTTTCAAAATAGCATTTATAGCGAATGTTAAATGTAATGTTATTTGTTTAGGTATTACAGAAAAAAAGCCTGAAACATTTGTGAACACTGAATCAAAGATTCCTAAAGGATTTACGTGGGGAACACAATTCGATTCACAACGAGGACAGGAGACAAACAAACGTAATTATTGACACTAAGCTACATATGTAAAATTCTTAGTGTGCATTTTACATTTTGTTTAGATGAAAATATACCTGTGCAGTTTGTAATGAAAAGATGCATTCTATGCACAAATTATATACTGTTTTTAAGTAGTGCAATGTAGTGTGTAGCTGTAAAGTACCTTTAGTTAGAATATTTTCAGAAGAGCATTTATAGCAAAATTAATGAACTGATTTAAACACTCACTTTACACAATCACCACAGACGAGAAAATGTCAGTGGTTACAGATAGATATCATATCTGTTAGTGACATGCTTGCTGTAGTTATTGTACATGTTATATACAAGTATTCACTTCTGTCGATGTAATTCGCAAACCAGGACATAAATTACATTTTTTTTGTTATGAAATATCCGATTTATGCCCAGTATTTCGGTTGTTGTTCAACCTTTGTTTCAATACCATAAAGTGCCTTTTCTCATTGTTGCTCACCTAAGCCGAAGCACAAGTGAGATTTTTTTGATCGGTGTCTGTCGTCGCCGTCGTTTCCGTTATTGTCGTCTCATGCAAACAGTGAACCATGCTACGATGAAACTTGTATCTTTAAATGTACATGCACGTTCTTAGGTATATTACTTGTGCCAACATTCCAACATGTTACTAAAAATACTACTTCATAGTTGAACACTTTTGTTTATACATTTGTAGCTATCGTTTATACATATACATAACTTTCTGCCCAAAACTTCACACAAGCAGATTTAATGTAAAACTTACCATCTTAGAAGTTTTGTATCATAGAAACAAACATAGTAAACATTGTATACGGTTATCAGCACAGGGACTAGGAAATATGTAAGCAGCTCGTGCACCTGCAAAAAACTCTAATAAGAAAACCAAATCCAGAATATTCTCAAATCCAAACTCAATCGTGAAAAAATTTGTACATTGTTAAATTTGCTTTAACAAATGTGTTGATATCTTTTAATAATCTACTTCTTAAAAAGTATACGGCTTGAAAAGATGAAACCTGTGTACATGTGTAAACGTCATCAGGTAGTGTAGATTAATTATCATTATTATTATTATTATTATTTTTTTTTTTTTTGGGGGGGGGGTCCTTTTTGTTATTTTTTTTTTCAAAGCATGAAACCCGGACGTATGTTTGGGCCACAATGAGTGGGTTGATTTTTTAAATAGGAATATAAACATAACAAATTTTAAAACCTTATCCTCAAGACCAACTGTTCAAGAAAGCTCTAACTTGTGGGAAAACATCCTCAGGTAGTGAAAATTCAAGTTTATTAAACAACAATGGGCGTCCATTTCTTTTAAAAAGTGAAATCTATAAAATAAAACATTTTTAAAATCTTCTGCTCAAAGACTAAGTGGCTAAAAAAAGCTGAAACTTGTGATTAAGCATAATTTAGGTAATATAAATACGCGCTTATTAAAGTCATGCTCTTAAGGGGGTAGGGTAAAGCCACGACATATTTTTACAAATGCATGTAATAACATATATAAGAAAATTAGAAAAATCTTTATAAAAATGTTTTTAAAAAACAATCAACCAGGAAAGGTGTAACTTGTGTTGATGTATTCTCTGCTATGACTGGGTACACACAATAGGAAGTCGCATTTTAACAAAGAAATATGTAAAACAAATCTTGAAAATAGTCTTGACAAAAACCAAACAGAAAAAACGGTAATTTGATGTGAAGCATTTTTAGGGAAGGCATGTTAAAGTTTTTTATAATTCACAATTCCCGAGGTTGAAAGAATCCGAAGGGGGAAATCGAAGTTTTACCCATGACTATAAAGAGACAAGTATCAGTCAGAAATGCTATAACATTTGTGGAAGCATATAAGGTAGTGTAAATTCGAGTTTGTTCAAATTATGATTCTCTGGTATACGGAGATTAAAAGTAAGGGTCGCATGTTAAAATGCGAAGCAATCCAATGTATGTTTTCTGAATTGCTTGTGAAGTTAAATTCCTTGCATTAAACTAATTTATTTTCATGTTGGAATTTTTAGGCGAAGTTCAAATTCCATGGCGTTGTAATGCTCAAATTAACAGTAAGCTATAAAAACCATGCTAAATGATAGGAAAAGTAAGCACACCCAACCAACATGAGTTGTCTTAAGTCAAAATAAAAAGAAATCATAATTTTGTTACATGCAATTGTTTACTTTTAAGATTTTAATGCACTCTAAGCATCGCTTAAACACGCAGCCTTTAGGGACACATGGAAAACCCGAAGTAATCTTATAAATGTGGATAAAAAATATTTGACTTCTGCTGACTGATGAAAGTCATTAAATACTAATTTAAGAGATATAATTTTTTTTAAACATCTTGAGACAACAGATTTATTGCAGTTAAACGGGTAAACATGGCGCTGTAAACATACACTTCAGCATAGAATAATAGTAAACATTTGGTCATGAGTAAAAATCGGTAAAAGTATATTCCTATAGACCATTGGATATAATATAATATTATTTTCAATGTTTCGTAACAACCGTAATACTAATTTGTAATAATAATTGTAGCAAAATCAATATATAAATGTTTTCTTCCACATGACCACCATTTGTGGGTTGATTTAGGCATTATTAAAATGCAATTTCAAGAAACCTTGAGTAATGAGATGGTGAATTTGATAATGTGTGTGAAAAGAAATTCAAATAATTGAACGTCAATGTAGGAGAGCACATTCGAAGTGGTGAGGCAAATAGAATAAAAAAGAGATTAAGACAATCATTTTGAATACATCAATGGAATGCATAATAAATATAAAAACGAAATCTGTTTGTTTAAGTGGTATGGGGCATCCGTCAATATTAGATATATTAGAATGGATAAAAGAACATCATAACTAAAGTCTTTCGTTCCAACAGAAAACCTTACTGTTTTGGTGCTGGTTAAGATTATTCTTATTTTACTTTTTTTTCTTCTTCCTAAACCCGAACTTTGAGCTTTCATATAGTGCTTATTTCTAAACGGTTTTTTGCTCAATTTTTTTTAGGGCTGATAGACTTTACATAACACCATCTTAAGCATTTTATAAAATTTAAATTTAATTTCCGTTAACGAGTAATTCCCTTTTTAAAAACTTTGGTTTCCAGACAAAGGCTCCGAGACTACTTATTGTATGTTAGCATGGAATGGGAATCCAACGAATTTGAATAACAGAGACATTGTAGTTTTGCACATTGGTTTTTGTTTTTGGATTTCGTTTTTTTTTATTTCGGAAAAGGTAGGGGGTCAACAATCAGGACTTCATAAAGTTCGAAAATTTAGACATATTCCATCTTTTAAACGAAACGACATGTAGAATAAAAGTTGTGCAGAATGTCAAGGGTTTTCATTTGACACCAATAAAAAAGGGCTGGCTCCTTAAATTAAGGGCCAATAGCCCCAAAAAATGTTTGCGTAATAACTCAAAAACGGTTCGAATTTTGATATGGCTGTTGCTAGAAAAGTTGTTTGTTGGGATCTCATAAAGGTCGTTCCAATGTTCTTTTTTAAGTGATTTGTGTAGTATGAGTGTACAAAGCTTTACATGTTAACATATTCCTGTTTTTATTTGACAAGTTAACGAAAGTCTTTGTGCGTACAACTGACATAAAGTTACCACAGAAAGTATGCTGGTTTAGACAGAAGGCATAAATTCATAAGAAATATTTATTTTAAAATACATGCTTGTTTAGGAGTTTGTCATTGTTGTTCAGTTCATATAGTGTACAATCCTTCAAAGCGGATATTAGAAAACAACACATTCTTTTTCTTTTCTAGTAAAACACAAAATATGGAATTAAAAAAAATCTATGCATTACATTTTAGTTATTAACTCCGTGCATTTGAAATCTGCTTTGAATCAGAGCTGTGTGAGTGTGCCATTACGTAATCTCTCCCTCGCCCGTAGCCGAGAAAATCGGTCACCATGGTGGCGGCAGGACAACCTAGCGGTCAGCGGTTATCTAACACACGAGAGCTGCATCTCTCATATATTAGTTTATTTAGCCGCGAACTCAAGAATTGTTTTAGTTTTGATTACACATCATTTTTTAAAAGATTAACCCACTGACATAAGAATAAGGATTTTGCATTTTATTGAATCGTCTAGAGAAGTAATAGTCATTTCTGTAAATAAGGTTATTTAATTCACGTTACATAGCGGTGTCTCTATGAACATCACCATCTGTGTAAAATTTAGATGCTCGCTTTTGCATAAATTCTCCCGCTGATCTTTTTTTAGCTTAATATTATTTTGAATGTCCAAGTCTACTTGTATCATTAAATCACATCAGACGACACACACTTCCCTATAGAAAAGTTCAGAGATGACATCAATTTTGACTAATTACTAAATTGTGTCTGCACGCAACAATTCTAAACTTGCAGATAGATAAAAATTTAGAAAGATTAAATAAAAAAACAAACAACGGAAGACCTACTCGTGGCTTTTCCACGAGCTCTGCTCTAGTTTAAACACTTTCACTGATTGAGAATCTTTAAATTTTACAACATTTAACCAAAAATACCTTTTAATTTTTTTTGGAAAGTCGTGATGACTGTCAGCCATGGAAGTTCATTAGATGATTATATTGATTTGGATTACGCGTATATTGCTTGTCTACAACCTTTTCATTTAGATAGTCTCCGGGCTCTTTGACGAAGTTTTAATCATAATCATGGTTACCTAACACAATTAGGTATTTCACAAATTGCGAGAAAATGAATAGCTTACATTCCCAACTACTACTACAATAAAGCTATTATCGATCGTATAATTTGTAGAATGATAAAAAGCTCACATATATAGACAAGACTTAAAACTTATCATGATTTGAAACAAATGCAAACTGATATATATATATATATATATATATATATATATATATATATATATATATATATATATATATATATATATATATATGTTAACGATTTTGTTTCCTATTTATGAGTACCTTTACCTAACAAAGAAATATCAAAACACGATGTTAAACTAAACATTTAACGATCATATTATGCTATATAATAACCACATAGACTAACAATCATTTTTAAATTAAAAAAAAATTATTCAACGGCTGCTTTTTATTCTTTGGAATGATTCTCGCATGCTTTTTATAACACGATATTTTTAAGATAAAGTTGTTTTTCAAAATTTAACATGCATACACAGTCGTTGCCAACGGATATTTAAAGTGTCCTATAACAGCGAATTTCAATGAGTGTAAATGGACACTAACAATAAATTTTCTTAGGAAGACAAAGTTTGTTCACATTTTCGTATATTATCTTATGTCAGAAAATCTAAGTTATGCCTATTGCTCTAAGTGATCTGAACACGCTAAACGGGGGATTACATATTACTGGCTACATGTAACATGTGAACTTCGTTTGATACTTTGTCAGGTGAACATTGCAGTTACGTGACCCTACATCATTGCTATTTCTTAATGAATTTTATTATATATGCTCCAGTGTCGTTTCCAAATCATACTTCATCAGTTGTGTAAATGTATGAATATTAATTGATTAACAGCCCACGATAAAATCAGTTGTGTAAATGTTTGTATATTAATTGATCAAAAGCCCACGATAAAAAGGTTTTCAACTACTGATCACGAGTTTTATGTATCGGCCGTATCCAACTGAATACTTATTTAAAAAAGGTAACATCTTTTTCTTTTTTTTACTTGTTTTTCCAGTATTTTTTTCAGTCTCAATAGTAATCATCATTGAAAACCTCTTCATGGTAAAATACTTAAAAAGAAAATGCATGTTACAGGGAATTACGTAAAAATAACATTATGTATTATACTTTTGGGGGAAAACCTTGGTAATTACATTCGTGGAAAAGAAAATTAACAGAAAATGATATAATTTGATTTATATTTGTTCCAGAACTCTTCATTGTAAACGCAACGTTTTACATTGCCACTTGAATTTACAAAACATGGATTATTTTTATGCTCGAGTTTTACTGCACTTCCTTATTTTCAATAATTTCATGTAACAATGAGAAAATACGCAACTTTCTATTTTTTTTTTTTTTTTGAAAATTGGTTATGTCCGGTATGTACTTAAAACCTAATTTAGACATGTGTTGTTTCCCTTGTACAAAATCAAAAAAAGTCAATTTATTTTCAGAGAAGTGTTCTTAATCACCAATAAGTACTAGATACGATTCACTTGGAGTTGATCTTTAACAATTGAATTACACAATTCCCATCCAAAAATAGTATTTGAATATATGTCCAATCATGAAATAGTATACGTATTCTGAGTATTGAAGGAAGTGGTGTATATTTATCCCCCAAAGTAATGAGTTATATGATACAGTCATTCTGAGATACTGCTACAGATGTGGTCTACTAAACTATTACCTTATACATTTTTTTTCACAGTATGATTTGACCTATAAATTGATCTTAAAGATGCTAATAACGTGATATAAAAGAGAGACACAACGTTGAGTTAGTTACGACAAATAAAGTTTACTAATTAACATATCATAAAGAAATCTAATGATTCCTTAGACGAATATAAGTATAATCATGTCCTATACACGCCGGCTTGTCTTATCTGTTGATCTAAACACTAATTAATACATCGATGCAGACGTTTACAGGTATCAACTGTGTTTCACGTGTTGCGCAGGTGAAATAGTTCTTTAAAGTGGACGCATGTAAAACATTGAATTTTTATTTACATTTAAGCTTAAGATTTATCTGAAATTTAATTGTATGGTTGAATCTTTTTTTTTAAGATATAGAGAAGACGTCTATTACAACTGTTATCACGCACGGATATAAAGGTAAATATAAAAAAAAAAAAATTGTATTTATTGAAACTGTAATAAAACTTAAAGGAATTTTACTTGTATGATGATACATGCAACCCTGTAGATTAAGCATATACATAACAACTGTTTTATCCTATATGTAAACAAAATGTAATGTAGACATAAAAGACCTTTAAAAATAAAAAAAACCCACTAAAATCGATATAATTCGAAATAAAAATAGTTCTTAAAATATTTCATAATTCATATAAGATTAAAAACATTGAGACCGGTTAAAAAAAATAAATGAATATTTTTGTATTTAATGTTACAATATTACATTTTTTATATGTTGTCAACCCAGACCATACGATAGCTTATTTCATGACAATAACAACACACAGAACTGAGCCTTATAAACAATCAACCTGTGTTTTAAACGTAACCAACCCCCCAACCCCCCCCCCCCCCCCCAAAAAAAAAAAAATATTCGTTCATAAACAATGTACAAGTATTTCACGTTTGATATGAGTAGAACCATTGTCCTGTTTATCAACTAAAACATATATTATCGTGTGAATAAACAACAAGGCACAACAAAAGCGGTATGTTTAATAAAAGCAAAGGATTTACAGACAAACCACTTTCACAATTTCGTAAAGAAAGTTCTATAATCCAAGTGTTCCTTGTTTTTTTGCACATTGCATAAAATTGAAACCAATCGGGAAAAAAAGAATATATATATATATATATATATATATATATATATATATATATATATATATATATATATATATATATATATATATATATATATATATATATATAATATTTTTAACCGAAGAAATATTTTAATTTTCGTGTTAGACTAAACTTATTTAATGCTGTACCGAATATTTCATTTGTCATTAGATGATTGTTAACGTTTCAATCGGAAAATCAGTTCTCAACAAATATTTTTATACACACTTTAATTCTTGTCATATTTTTTCTTAGCTTCTTGTATTTTTTTTTTGGGGGGGGGGGGGGGGAGAGGGACCGCTACAATTAAGTGCTGAAATTGGAATTTTAAGTTTACTTAAAATGCCTTATAAATGTTGATTTTACAATTTTTCGGCTTACGAGTTACCAGTTTTTTAATTAAATGTGTATTAACAAGAAGTAGAGAGTGCTCTTTTTGGTCACAAAATGTTGGTGTATTCATTTGAGCAATGAAATTAAACGCCGGAATATTAGTGACTCTCTTTGTTTAGAAAGACGCGCCGATTCACTTACTTTCAGGACGCCGCACAGGTAACACCTTTGAATACCGATTCTATTCCTTCAAACCATGTCTTTAAAAAAGCAAACGGTAAGCATTGAATATATTCTTACTTATCTTTGTCACTGATTGATTACAAACAATGTTATCATAACTTTTACCTGATACTCTGACAATGGATTTAATCAAAGTTGTGATTCCCCGGACACTCTATTGTCCGTCGTTTCCATCAGTTTTCCATCAGGATTAGAGATATGGTGAGGATCTGGGTATTAACTCGTATGCAATAATGTACAAAGAAACATGGGGTCGTATCTCTGATGGTATTTTACATCACGATGTACCTTTAATTAAACGATTCCAGCCGGATCATATCATTCTTATAGTTGGTGGCAATGATGTAAGACGATTAAATTCACCGGAGGAACTTGCATGAAAACTGTTAGTATTTGTATCAGTTTTACATAAATGGTGTAGTGTTTCACATATTCACGCATGTAAATTACTCCCAAGATTTTGGCAGTCATTTAATTATAATTTGTCGATGCCAATGCTCTTATAAATGACCATTTTGAGTTATGCATCCCTCTGGGAGCATAATGGACTGTTTCTTTCACCGGCAGCAGACATATTTTGTGATCGTAAATTCTTAGCAGACGGCGTCCATTTAAACAAGCAGGGGAAGGTTCATTTTTATCGCAGCTTGTGTGATCTTTTTTTCAAGGTCAGACTAAGTTAAAAAATTGGCCGTATTATGTCATCATTCTATATTATAGAAATCACCTTGTAATGATAACGTTGGAATTATGCTATATGATTAAAGACATATTTATGCATTTATATGATTAAAAAAAAATATTATCACCTTCTTCAAACTGTGTACTTAAATACCATTTGCTAATACCAACACAGCAACTATATTCAATAGTGTTCATCATGGCACCTAAGCGGATATCTACGCAATTGACGAATTGACCATCGACCAAAAGAAGAAAGCAATCTCTAATTAGCTTAGTACCACTCTCCAGTTCTCCTATCATCTTTCCGGAGGGAGATTTTGGAAACCATCATGAAAGAGGTCACGGAAAAGTCACCCCAACCTGAAGGAGAATATTTTAAACATGTTCAATGCTCTCCAGCCAACTGATATCACTAGTCAGGGTAGTATTGCATGTGCATCTAGTATTAACTCTAATACCAGTAGGGATAATGCAATTCAGGAAACTGTCGAGGCAGCAATCGGTAATCAATCTGGTAAGATAACATCAGGTAGGTCCAGTAGTGGTTTTGTACGTACATCAGTCTCAATAGAAGCCCGTGTAGTCGTAAATATCGTCCAAGCAGTATGTGGATTTCGGTAGTCTGCTACTCCGGAACAAACAAGGCAGGGACAATTTTTCCCTCCAGGAAGACATTTCAATGAAGTAGATAGGCTTACAATTTACCAGGTAAAGAAAGATGATACTGAAGTGGGATTTTCTTTTATGGCGACTAGCTTACAGCTTCGAATAGGTATATGCCTATAGTATGCATAAAGTATCCACTTGAGCAAGCTAAACACCTAGAAGCGGTTAGGGACATTGCAGATTCAATAGGTAACTGGTATAGTTACGATAAGGACTTCCGATCCTTAATTGAACAAAGCCAATTGCAGTATGAAAAATGTTGACTAACAACTGTATTTTATTTAACAGTGATAATCAGGCATTGGTGCATGTTAAAAACAAACAAACATGTAAGGATAGATATATCATGGCTCTTGTTCGCCAGCTTGTTGCTAGTTTAATATTTATTTTTAAGCAAAACATTTAACATCAAAGGAAAATATACTATGTGATTTGCTTTCTCGTTCCAAAGTACAACAATTCCTACAATGAGAACCTTGGACAGAAATAAGAACCAGTCGAGATTTACACTCACGCATTGTCGACGTTTAAAAATTCGAACTTTGCGGAAAATTACAGTTTACGATCGGATATCAATCCGTTCATCAACACAAGACTTTACACCGTCAACTTTAACATCATGTCTTTTGGCCATCAGTCACGTCCATAAACTCAACGGTCTTCAAGATCCATGCTCGTCATTTGTATACAAAAAGTATTAACTGGAGCTTTTAAGCTCAAACCGACAACTGATGTGAGAATACCAATTACTAGGACTATCTTGCACAAACTCCTTGATTCTTTACAACGTACAATATCCAAGCTATTCGATTCTATTCCGAGCAATATTTTAATTAGCCGTTTATGGCTTTTTGAAAATCGGGGAAATTACATCCAGCTTAATCGTTCCAAATAAACATCTGCTACATTTTAACCAAATTTCTATCGTAAATGACACAATATAGATTAGTATCATATACAGTCAATTCAAGCATATCTCTTACAGCATACACCAAAAGTAGCATAGCATTGAAATACCATCGCATAACATTGGAATCTCATGCCTGAGCTCTGATATAGCATAGCATACAGTTTCATAGATTATCAGACGCCATATCATACTATATCATACCATAGCATAGCAAACAACATGGTTTTAACTCGGTTTTAAAATCTTTTTATTAAAAAGAATAAATGATTAGTGGTAAACTTTGTCTTTTAATCATTTTACTTTGAAATGTTTGGAACTCTCCTGTGTAAGGAGGCGTGTTTGTTCAAATCTTAGCATACCATAGCATAGCATATCATATATTTAAGCCCTTCATTTCAATTTCTCATAGCATAGCATACAAATTTCATTGTATTGAAATCTCATAGTTAATCATTTGAATCGCATATCATAACATAAAATTGTAAAAGATATGCAGAAAATTACTGTAAGCATAGCCTGGGAAAATTTGTCTTTCATACAACAATATATGGGACTTAAGATTATTCCCCGGTTCAGTCTTTAATAATAATAATAATCACAGAGGAGTGCAAGATTTTCCTTCATTTTGCTATACACCATGCATACTTGTGACTAGTATACGTAGGATTAAAATCTTCTGTTATGCTAAAGAATCGTTTATCTTTCGCTAACAATCAGATGGGGAAAATCACTAGTCAATCATTTCGAATTGGCGTGACTTTTCAGTGCGCAGACTATGGAATTAGCGACGGTAAAAGTAGACTCCTGAGGCATTGGAAATCAGATGCCTTTAAAATGTACATCAGACCGGTTATTTCATGTAATTAGACGCATTTACCCTGTCTAGTCAAAACTATATCTACTTTTCTAAGCTGTATCTAGATCATATGTTCATTTATTCCAAAATTATTGTTGGACTACTGAAGGGCATATGTTTATCCCTCCAGTAATATTTTTGTACGTTATTAATTCTGTTGCATTGAATATATGTTTATTTTTTGTATGTTTAGTTAGGTAACAAACGCTTACTATGGCATTGCTGTAAGAAGGAACTAAATACAATTTTTGAAAAATACTAGAGCAGAGCTCGTGGCAAAGCCCCGAGTAGGTCTTCCGTTGTTGCTGCGAGTTGAAAATATATGTTATATGGTGTCAAACGATTATAATACTATACTTTCAGTTCTGCTTTTGTTATAAAAACGTGTTGTGATTGAAAGCCTGTATATAAAACGTGTTTTGAAACAAAGAAAGGAAGAAAATATTTTAGGAAAACTATTTGTCGAGCAGAGTTTATGTAATCGTTTCAAACATTCTTTAAAAAGTGAGATGTTTAATGGCGAGTTAAATTTTCAAGGGTAGCAAGCATTGTTATAAACAGTATGTACTCATGATTCATGTCAGGAATTGTATTTCTTTTTTAAACTGAACCCGCCTACAAAACACGTAAACCTTTCTCAAAGATAACTTCTATATTAAAATATTTCTAAATTTTTGAAGACTATGTGCAAGTTTAGAATTGCGTGCTGACAAAATTTACAGACCCTAAAACGTACTACTACACCAAAAAAGCGTGCGGCCTACGTGAGAGAAACGTTTCGTGTAAACCTTTTAGAGTTTCATGTAAACCGTTTAGCGTTTCGGGCAAAGCGTGTAAATCGTTTCGAGCAAAGCGTGCGAGAACCGTGTGAAACGTTCATCAAATTTCATTCGGAACTCTCTGACAAGTTAATTGTTTCAAAATGGCGCCCGTGTTTTACATTACTTTAACAAAATTGAGCGAATTTTTAACAAACAAAAGAAAGGTATATATATTAAAAGACGACTAGTAACAGATAAATACATGTATATTTAACGTTTTCATGCGATGTTTCAGTACTGAAACAATATTAAAATTCGCTATACATAAAAAATATTAAATACAGTTAGCGAAACATGATTTCTATTGGAACAAACCTAAATCAACTTTAACTTGCACGATCATGTTTTGATAAGCATGTATTTTTTATTATTTATTTACATCGATAACTCTTACTGAGACCATTCGGCTGTGTACAAGCAGCACACATAACCTCGGACATCGGGTGAGACCTGCACCTGGCTAAACCTGTCAATCAAACTCTGTGTATTTGTTTTCATTGGATGGTCAGGCGTCTCTATTTTGTCAAAAGCCAATGGAAAATTAATGACTTCAAGGTAATCGGAATACGTATTTGATGAAGCACACAATTTAAATGATAGAAAATTTATTAATTATTTGAACAAAATTAAATGTAAACATAGAAAGGTATTAAAAAAATTAATTATTATGGGAATCTATACGCATGATACTCAATTCAAATAGATTATATTATGATTTTATTATTTTATGTAGTAAAATCACCCTTCCAACTGTTACTCAATTACATAACAATTGATGACCTGGGGCTATAAATGTTCTGAGCTGTGTGCGCTGAAGCGACACAAGATTCTCGGTAATTGAATTAACACAGACTGGCCGAATAAACAAAGGGGTGATTTGATTTGAACATATTTTATTGTGTAAGTAACACAAAAGGATCGGAAACAAGTTCTTGCAACTTACAAGTTCCTCTCCTAATGATAATACATACAATATATACAATTGTCATAGTACATGTAATATTACATGTTACTTATAATTATTGACTTTATAATAATTAAATTCATAGACATACATTTACAAAGTAATTGCAAATATATAGTAGATAACGTTAATGTACAGTATAGAAAGCAAAAGCAAAAAGGAATTTAATTATTAAATCTTCCAGACTCATTAATAAACTTTTGAACTGCTGAAAAAATAAAGCAGTTTGTATTGTAAGACAAATTGTCACTACCCCAAAGAAGCAAATGTGAGTTAATTAAAATTGTTTCATCAAGCCTATTAAAAAGTAATTCAAAAAGATTGTTTCTTGCATTTACATAATTCTTGCATACAAAGAAAAAGTGATAAACATCCTCCTTTTGACCACAAATACAATTGGGTGATTCAATAATGTTTCCTCTATACAGATCATAATTCAAAATACAGTTGTGTCTCAACTTGGTATGTAAAATATTAATAGTGCGTTTACCAAATGAAAAATATTTTGGAGGTTGAGGAATACTTTCAGTAATGTTTTTCTTGAATATGTTGAGAGACGTTGCTTCCCTAACTTCTAATTTGAGAGAATTCCATTTCCGAATGGTGTCAGGTACAAAAGATTTTTTGTAAAGTTCTAATCTGCTGATTGGAACACTATAATTTTCGCTATTTCTTGTGTGATATATTGAGACATTTTTTGTTACGGGAGGAATAATATTGCTCAAGTACTCAGGTACTTGATTTGTATGAATTTTAAACATGGTTATTAATTTAGCCTTATTTCGTCGACTGACCAGAGATTCCCAGCCAGTTTCTGTGTAGAGAGAATCTGTAGATGCTAAAATGGGTAAACTAGTAACAATCCTTGCAGCACTTAATTGAACTTTTTCTAATCTCTCCATGTCAAACATATTGCAACCGTCCCATACTACAGAAGCATATTCAAGAACTGGTCTAATAAACGTGATATACATTTTTGATAAATTAGTTCTACCTAGAGTAAACTTAAGTTTTTTCAAAAGTCCTAATTTTTTGTATGCACTGTTTACTATATTATTAATATATTGAGACCAACTTAAATCATTAGAAAAAAGTAAACCAAGATGTCTGTGGGTTGAAACATAGTCCAGTTGACACCCTTGAAAAAATAACTTAGGAAATTCTTCTACATGTTTCTTAGTGAAAAAAAACAGCTTTTGTTTTAGACGGATTAAATTTCAATAACCACTTGTCAGACCAATCGCTGAGAATTTTCAGATCATGGTTCAATACAATTTCAATGTTTTTAGTATATAAATCACAATGCTGTAATGAATTATCATCAGCATTAAGTCTACAAAATGATAACATATTCGTTGCTACATCATTAATGTAAATAAGAAATAAAAGTGGTCCTAATACTGACCCTTGTGGAACACCAGCATTGATACATAACGTTGATGATAACTTGTTTTTGTACATTACCCTTTGTGTTCTATCACTTAAGTAACTTTTAAACCATTGTAAAAGATGCCCACTTATACCATAAGTTTGAAGTTTAAAAATTAGGGCTTCGTGCCACACCCTGTAAAAAGCTTTAGACAAATCACAAAAAATCATACAACACATTTTCCCATCTTCTATACTTTTGACAATGCTATGATATGTTTCTAATAGTTGGAATACCGTGGAATGGCCAGGCAAAAAACCTGCCTGGTATTTATAGAATAAATTATTTTCGTGAAAGAAATTATAAACGTGCTTAAAAACTATCCTTTCCATAATTTTGCTGACACAGCTTAGCAGGGATACCGGTCTGTAGTTACTTGCAACAGATGGATCATCTTTCTTAAAGAGCGGTAGAACATGAGCTATTTTCCAATAATTTGGAAATGAATTTTCAACAAGTGATTTGTTAAAAAGCATACATAAAGGTTTTGAAATGGAAAATTTTGTATATTTCAACATTCTATGACTAATATTATCAGGGCCAATAGCCTTATTAACGGGCAAGATTGATATAATGTCAAAAACTTCTTGAACCTCTATGTGAATATCTGAAAAAAAATTATTACACATATAGTATAAATTTGGTAATGAACGATTCGCAGATTCAATATTTGAAATTGATGAAAAATATTTGTTCAAAGTTTCTGTTTTTTCAATATCTGAAAAGGCTAATGTAGGTTGTCCATTTTCAAAGAATTGCAATGGGGGTATTTCAGTTGTTGCTTTAACTTTGAATAAATCTTTCATCAACTTCCAATATATTTTACCATTCCTACTACTATCATGTAATGCAGATTCAATATTATCCAAATAATTAGTTATAGCGTGTTTTTTCATATTATTTACTTTATTACGAACGTGTCGGAATTTTGTCCAGTCGGCATCATTATTGGTTCTTAAAGCTTTGTTTCGTAAGCGGTCCCTAATTCTCACAGTTTTACGAAGCATCGAGTCGTACCACGGTTTATCGCGGGGGCGTATGGTTATAATTTTTTCGGGTACACATTCACGAACATATGCCATAAATGTTGAAGTAAACTGTGCAACTGCCGCATCAATATTTGGAGCGCTGTTAATTGTAATATCCCAATCGCAGTTGGAAATTAGAGAGTTTAATTTTTCAAAATCTGCATCTTTATATACCCAAATATTACGCTCGTATGCACGATTAAGTTCAATGTCGATAGAGAAGGAAATATAAATAGCCTTGTGGTCGCTAACGGACGAGTCTATGTTAAGTACGCCGGACTCGTGTACCTTTACAGCCGGTGTTGACAAAACTAGGTCAATGAGTGTGCTCGAAGTGTTTGTGACACGAGTGGGTTCATTGATATTGTTAACAAAGTTTCCGTTGGACATAATATCGTGAATTACATGAGTTTGTGGAATACTTAACAAATCAACATTTAGATCGCCTATTATAATGATATTGTCTGTGATTTCCCCGACCTTTTCAATGCTCCAAGAAAGACTGGTCCAAAAATTTCCGTCGGAATTTGGGGGTCGATACACGCAACATAGAAAATAACTACAGGTATGGCTTTCAATTTCTATCCATATGCTTTCATTACATGTTGTTTCGAATTCAGGACGCCTTATTGCTCGTAATAAATCTGATAAATATATCATTATCCCTCCCCCAAAACAATTTCTGTCCTTGCGATAGATAGTGTTAAATCCATCTAACATTAAGCTTTCGTTAGTAACATTACGATCTAGATGTGTTTCGGTAAAACAAAGTATATCAAAATCATGCACTATTGTATTAAGATTCGCGACTTTGTTTCTAATACTGCGAATGTTCAAATGTAAAATGTCAAGGACATTGGTCATAATAGGTCCCGGGTTGACTTCAATATCACCGCAGAGAAGTAAAAGAAACATGAAACATTGTAGATAGAAATTATAAACGACAATGTGACGGCTTAAGTGTTTCATAGCTAATGCAAAAAGACCAATACTTGGAAACATAAAGATCTTGGAAAAAAATGAGAAACCAAAAAAATTGACCAGAACACTTCTGCATACACATCTGCATGAAAAATAGAAGTTACCGATTGCAGCACGGTATTGTTCTAATGAATTACCCATTGTCAATGATTAACTTTTTGATAACAATAGGGGGGAAATGATGGCTGCAATCTGTATAATGTGTCGTATATGGGTAATGAATAAGACCAAAAACCGGAAGATACACCACTAGTAGTAAACTTACAGCTGAATGAAGGTATTCAAATGAAAATGACGATACCTCAATATGACAATTGACAAAATATTGTTCAACAAAAGAGATAAACAAAACGTAGGGGTGAAAGTAATAGCATAAAAAATGTATGTGCACAATGACAAAAAAAAAGGTAAATAACAATATACAAAGGTAGTTAAATAACGCATAAACGTATTGCGTTAGAATGTAGTAAATATGAAAGAAAATGAAAAAAAATATGAGTTATATAAAACAGGTGGTGTAATGAAAAATCAATAACACCGAAAATAAATGTACAAAAGACTGGATTGATTGATTGCTCCTCAGAAAGGAGAAAACAAAAAGTGTACTGGACGGTTCCTACTGACCAGTACAATGCTAAATATAGCATGACTATGAGAATAAAGTAATGCAACATAGTGTAAACAAAAATATATACACTTAGTTCACAGTTCCGCAATTAGTGAAGTGAGTTATCGATCGTAGAATCACACAGATAAGTGTAGAAGACACAAATTTGTTAAGTTCATATATCTGAGACACATTTAGTTTATTTAGGATTTAACGCAGTCATTCAAAGGGGTGGGAAAGTGAAACAAAATGTTACACATAAGAAACCACCAAAAATGATTTTCGACAGATCTTGCTATCTTTTCTCCAATTAAAAAAAAATCCAGTGCGAGCACCTGTCAGCGGGGCGGGAGGAGGGGGGGGGGGGGGAGCAATGAGTTCGCTTCCACAATGAAACTACAGTAGTGATTAATTTGTGACCGATAGAATCTAATCTAAAGTTGTTTAAACTCATGTGAATATTTTTTTAAAATAATCATCGAATGCCTCAATTCAGGGCATTCCTTTATCGTGCTAGCACCTACCGCAAACATGTAACATGGAACTTTGATTATAATTTGATTTGATTTTTTAACTACCTTATACGCTATCGTATAAATCAATGCTTCATCAACTGTACAAGTAAAATAAATTCATCTTTTCATCTAAAACCAATATAATAGTTGAAAACGTAATAAAATATAGTTGTGTCCGTGCAAAATATGAAACATAAACGCGTCATAAGGTACTTGTAGAAGAACACGAACCGACCGCGGATCACTTATCCACTCGCGCCGGATCTCCTCAGCCATGTGCGAGGGATGATCATCATTTAAATGTTTAATATTTGAGGGGGGTGGGGGGTGTTGATTTAAAACATTAATTGTACAGTTTTTAAAGTAGTTTACATAAACAAACCAACCATTAGTTTATGTCTAACGATTTTTCCGATTTGGAGTAATATCGTTCATTAATATTCATTTACACTCAAATATTTAATTAAATATATACAAGTAGGACAAATTTTTATAACATAAAATTAAAACAGTTCTTGTATATACGGCTATATTAACTCAAACACGTTCATATGCATGTAAGTGTAAGTCGCGGTGTACGAATCTTGTGTATTAAACTAGAGCCGAGCTCGTTGCAAAGCAACGAGTAGGTCTTCCGTCGCAACTTCGTGTCGCGAAAGGATTGTCCATCAGTTTGATTAAAACACCTCCTTCTCCTGACACTTGTCAGAGCCTGACAGACCCTGTATTGATAAAAGGTCATCTTTACACGACCATTTCTTCTTACCAATTAGAGCTTTAGAAAATTGATTGGAACTCTTCAAATGGAGACCAAAAAAATAATTCATGCCTGTTTTCTATGTAACCTCTAGATTGAGTATTGCACCACTCATTAAACAGATAAAGGCATATCTTTGCTAAGTAGTTGTTTATTTAGATTGTATGCAAATGTGGAGGTCAAGTGGAAATAATCTGTTATTGATACAGGTCTATCAGAACCTGGCGAGTGTAAGGAGAAGGGAAATGGTTTTTAATGATACTGGATTATCAATATGATAATAGTTAGTTCAAGAAATCGAAAACGAGACTCAATTGCAAAGTATTATTTTCATACCAGGCAAGTTCTTTGTTTAACTTACTTTAAGTTTAGGATAACTTTAAAAAGTACATCATTTATGTACATGTATATAATTAATTTAATTATAATAAAAGTGTGGATGTGGCGGTGGGGGAAATTTTCTAAGCGTTAACTTAAGGGAAATTTTGGTTGAGAGAAAGGGGGCATTGCTTCCACTGGACCATCTAAAAGGTACTGTTAGCAAGCTCACAAATGATATCCCCGCTAAGAAAGAAGTCATTACTCACGTATTTCTCTATTAGAGAATAATGGATGGTTCGTTTTCTTTAGTGAGTCAGACAAGGCAGGGTATATTTACAGGTCACAAGTAATCTTTATGTCAAACTCTAGCTTTTACTCATTTCCATTAATACAAGATATGACATATGTTTAATATGACTTTGAACTTGCGCAACTGACCCTGGGTCAAGTTCATGACACATCATCGGTCATCAGGAATCTTTACATGAAATAGAAACTCCCAATGTTTCTCCTTAAATGACTTGGGGACAAATCATTACACACCCTCAGGTCATAAGCAATCTTTGTGTGAAGTAATAAGTTCCAAAGTGGACCAGAAACAAATTTTGCACTTTTCCTGCCAGTGACCTTTACTTTGTCCAAATGACCTTGGGTTTAGGTCATGACGCTTCGTCAGGTAATGAGTAATATTTATATAAAGTAAGAACACTTCCAATGTTTCTCCATCAGAAAGATATAGACCGGACATGACGTACGGACGGACAAGGTGATTTTTATTTACCCCCCCCCCCTTAATTTATTTTCGTGGGGTATAAAAATCCTTTTCGCCCGTTTTGTGCGGCACAAAAAAACCCCTATATTTTTCAGTTATTTCTATCACATCACATATAAATATACATGTAAATGTATGATTTGTATGCACATTTGAGTTCTTCTCATCATCGTCGGAAAGGATAAGAAACCCTTGGGGTCCAATAATGTCTTTTCATGGGCATTTGTCAATTTGCATCACTAAATGATTTCCAAGCGGTAAGCTATCAAAGCTTTTGAGATGTTACATGTAGATATTGAATTTCTATAGATTTAAATTTAACGTAAGGAAAAACAACACTTTTTATACAAAAAAAATCTAAAATAGCTTTATGTACGCGTACACATAAATAAGAAGATGTAGCGAAAGCTATAAAGACTTTATTTCTTCTGTTCTAGACTTTTTCAGAGTTAACAAACTACAAGTTAACAATCTCCCATTTTGACAAGCTAGATGAAAAATAAAATATTCCGCCGAGTTTTAGGTCACTTAATCTGCATGACAACCTCATACTACACAACTTCAATGATTTTTTTTATCAATGTGCATATACATGTAACAATAAGTAAAATCCCCAAGAACAAATATCTATCGCAATTAAATGCATACATTTTTGGGAGGCAGAAAAGTCGCTATATTATAGTCTGCAAGTCAATTGAACTACTACAATTATTTAAAAAAAATAAGAAACTGTCGACACTTGCAGTACTCTGATGATTTAATAACGATCGACCGACTTTATTGCTTAATGTAGTCGTATATCATTACTAATCATTCTAATCCTGAGAACAAATTTTATTTAATCTTTGACTTAAAACTGTTAACTTATAAACCCAGAGACATAAATAACTTAAGTTATTTATGTCTCTGATAATATAGATTTTATTCTGTTCACAACTATAGAAGTTTAGCGTGTTCAACAGGTTAATTGTTTAGCCACATTCTCAGATTACGATATCGCACCTTTAATGTGAGGTTGATTGGCATCGAATATTGTTTAACAATTGACCGCTGCAGTGAAAGCACCCTTCCAAATGTTACTCAATTATTTATCAATAATTGCTGATCTGCAGCCCGGGGGCAATATTCTGAGCTATGTGCGCTGACGCGACAGGAGATTTTCGGTCGCACGTGGAGCGGATTGACTTAGCATAGACTGACCGAATAAACACACGGGTGGGAAAGTGACCTACATTGAGGAGAAAAATGTACACATGTTAAGTAGTCGCCAAAAATAGGTCTTCGCCACATTTTGAAAAAAATAAAGCCCTTGCACTGTGATCATGAAACCGATAAAATCTAAACAAATCTTGTTTAAAAACTCATGTAAACATTCTAAAAATAATCACTAAATTCCTCAATTCTGGACAATTCTTTTATCGTGTCAGCCTCTACCGCCAATTGCAACTTCTCGGGCCTTTCCGGCAAGCTCGGAAAAACACTTCGAATGTATTACCTAGGCGTCCATGACAACCCCCCTTTTTATAAAACTTGATATAATTACAACACATTTTGATCTGTTGAAATGCGAGCTATACTTCTTTAAAGGTATCAATATACACTAAAAATATAACACAGAAACGACATACATGACTTCTTGCCGATACTTTTTTTAATGGGAAGCGACTCCATTTTGTATAAAATTCTAACATCCGGTTATGTTAATACACTCAAGGTGTTTTTCCAAACTTGCCGGAAAGGCCAGAGAAGTTGCAATTGTCTCTACCGCATGTGTTAATTTGATATTTGATTTTTTATATCCTGCCTTGAACGCTTGGGGACTGTTTCTTTTTCTAAATTCGGCTAAATAATGCTTCCAATTTTGAGCTCTCTCTCTCTCCTCTCTCTCTCTCTCTCTCTCTCATTTTATGTGCAACCTTATGAAGGCGTCAACTACTTTCTACGATATCTATAAAACATCTCGAATAAACAAATAGTTGGAATCGTACAAAATATCAATAAACATGCACGAGTGATAAAGTACATGTAGAAGAACACGAAGCTACCGCGGATCACTTGTCCACTCGCGCGGGATCTCCTTGGCTATGTTCTAGGGGTGATCATCATTTTAAGGTTTAATCTATGTGGTTTTTCGTTGTTTATCTATAAAATTATTAGTACATGTATAGTTTTTAGAACATTTTAGAATTACAAATTCACTATTGATTTATGTCTGATGATGTTTCTGATTTGGAATAATATCGCTTTTATCAATTTTTAGAGGGGCTTCTCAATTCACATTCTAATGTTTAATTAAATAAATTGAAGGTGAACAAACTTTAAGAACATAAAATTGAAACAGTTCTTGTATATATATCTTGTTATTAGATAACCGCTGACCTCTAGGTAGTGCAGCCGCGACCGATTTCCTCGGCCGCGGATGAGGGATCGGATAACTTACGTAAAGGTAAAACACACATAGAGAGCTCAGAACCCAGGAAGATTTACAATGTTTGCAGTATGATGAATAAACTCTAATTAATATAAGTTTTTCCCCCCTTTAATCCCACAGTTGATCTATCTGTCTGACACTGCTTCAGTTCGAGAATGGCATTGCTTTTATGATGAAACAGAACGATTTCTTATTGACACTCTATCGTTTAATTCAAATTAGGAAGAGTAAGCTTTAATTTCACTGTGTACGATTCCTGTGTTTGCGGCTAAATAAAATCACATATGACAGACGCGATTCTTGTGTATTAGATAACCGCTGACCGCTAGGTAGTCCAGCCGCGACCTCGGCGATCGATTTTCTCGGCCGCGGGCGAGATGGGTTATGTAATGACGCACACAACTAAGAATTTAGGTCGATTTGAAATGCTTGCAGTAAAATGACTCAAATCTATTTCATGGAAGTTATTTTTTTTTTTAAATCTAGTTTATGTATCTCACTAGATAAGAAAAAGAACGTTTATATTTTCTCGTTTTTGTTTTTCTTAACGGTTGTCCACTATAAGAACTAAACAGAGGTGACTCCAAAAAAAGGCTGTAAGAAAAACATGTACACGTATACTTTTTAGACACTTTTTCAAATGAATTAAAGCATCCCGTATATGTTGGTACACTTTCAGCTGTTAATTTATGTACGTTATGCGCACGAAGACGATTCGCTTACTTGCCAAATGAATACAGGTACATGTTAACAAGACAAGCTTTTTACACTCATATTACGCATTACCGGTACAAAATAATTTTGTAACGACATTGATAACACAATAATGAACAACTTTTCTATCGACAGCTATAGCGAAATATTAACCATTTTTGAGCTATAAAGCGAAGACTTTTAAGGGCTCTAGGCCCCTAATTTAAGGGGCCAGCCTTTTTTCAATGGTGTCAAGTGAAAGCCCTTGATATTTTGCACATATTTTGTTCTATATGTGTTTAGAGAAATTTTTAAACTAAAGAGCTATATAACAAAAACACAACCAAAAATCAGCATTTTTTGAAACACAAATTCAAATTAATTTTTTGAAACTTTAAAGGAGGAAAATTGTAAAAACAAAACTCGGAGGACAACGTTCAAACTCTCTATTTTTAAGATTTGTGACTTTTTAACACATGCTGTGAGCGGTTTCAGAGCCTTTGCGTGCACAAGAATGCCTATATTTTTGGGAAAAAGGGGAATAACTCGGTACCGGAAGTGTCGATTTCAACGATTTTCCTTAGATATTGAGAAATAGTAACTACCAATATGCTCTGAAAATTTGAACTTTATAGGACAATAAACAAGCAAGATATTTGAGTTTTAAAAAACGTCTAGAAGAAAAAAAAGAATAAAAAGAATTACCAACAGAATCAGTACAAGGTCTTCCGTTGAAAACGGAAGACCTTAATAACCGCTTACCGCTAAATAATGCAGCCGTCGCTGATCTCCTCGGCCGTGGGCAAAGAATATATTTCGTAAAGGTACAACGCACAGAAACGCACAGCTCACAACCAAGGAAGATTTGAAAAGTTTGCAATATAATGACCTTACTCTATCAAATAGAAGTTATATATTTTAAACTTAAACCCCACAATTGATCTATGTCTATTATTGCTTTAGAGAATGACATTGCTTTTATTAATTAAATGAACTATTTCTTACTTGACATCCAATCGTTTAATCCACAAAAGATTTTGTGTAATCAAAACTAAAACAATTCTTGAGTTCGCAGCTAAATAAACTCATATATGAGAGACGCAACTCTCGTGTATTAGATAACCGCTGACCGCTAGGTAGTCCAGCGGCGAGCAGTGTGACCGATTTTCTCGGCCGCGGGTGAGGGAGAGCTTACGTAATGGTACACACACACACACAGCTCTGATTCAAGGTAGATTTTAAATGCATGGAGTTAATAAATAAAATGTAATGCATAGAGTTTTTTAATTCCATATTTTGTGGTTTAAAAGAAAAGAAAAAGAATGTTTTGTTTTCCAATTGCCGTTTTTAATGATTGTGCACTATAAGAACTTCACAACAATGACTTAAACTCCTAAAAAAAAAAGCATGTACTCCAAAAAAAAAAAAATTCTTATAAATTAATGCCTCCTGTATAAACCAGCATACTTTCTGCGGCAACTTTATGCCAGTTGTACGCACAAAGACTTTCGTTAACTTGTCAAATGAAAACAGGTACATGTCAACATGTAAAGCTTTTTACACTCATACTACACAAATCACTTACAAAATAATATTGTTACGACCTTTATGAGATCCCAACAAACAACTTTTCTAGCAAAATCCAAACCATTTTTGAGTTATTACGCAAAAACTTTTAGGGGCTATTGGCCCTTAATTTAAGGGACCAGCCCTTTTTTATTGGTGTCAAATGAAAGCCCTTGATATTCTGCACAACTTTTATTCTACATGTCTTAACAAAATATTTTTCATTAAAAAGATATAAATGAAAATATGTCTAAATTTTTGCACTTTTTGGAATCCTATTTTTTGACCCCCTACCTTTTCCTAAATAAGGAACGTAATCCAAAAACAAAAACCGATGTATACAACTTCAATGTCTTTGTTATTCAAATTCGTTGGATTCCCATTCCCTGCTATCATAGTCTCGGAGCCTTTGTCTGGAAACCAAAGGCCCTAAAAAATTTTAAAAGGGGAATAACTCGTTAACGGAAAAGGAATTCTAACTTTTATGATTTGATGAAGATAGTGTTTTGTAAAGTCCATTAGCCCTGAAAATTTGAGCAAAATCCGTTCAGAAATGAGCACGATATGAAGCCTCAAAGTTCGCGTCTAGGAAGAAAAAAAAAAAAAGAAAAATAAAAATAATCTTAACCCGCACAATAATAGAAAGGTCTTCCGTTGGAAACGGAAGACCTTAATAATGAACATTTTGCTATCATTTTTAACCAAAAAAATAGTGTCAATCTTCAATAATAATATATAGTATTAGAATTCTTAACATTTACGGAGAGGTGTAATTGTGACGCAAATTTTCTAATTATAACTTCAATCATGATAACCTTTTTTTATGAAAACTGCATTGCTAGCGCATGTAACAATGAGAAATACATATTTCGTGGAAATGTAGATCTACGAAGCTGGAAGAAAGAACAAAAATCAAAATAACACGAACTAAATCTTCATTTTGTATTATAATCCATGGTCTTCAGCAATAAAACACAATGATATCAAATAAAATATATGATAGCCTGTCTTAACCTTTCTATATTTGTTTTTGAATATTGTCAATTAAAAACAAATAATGAAACAGTTACTGCTTTTTGTTCTAATATTCATGAACATCATAGTTTGTGGATTTCGTAACAAAAAAGAGCAGATCGTTTACAATGATTCAATTAGAATTAATTGTTTGGAATTTTGTTCAACACTTCTGAATAAGTATAGCTTGATATCTACATATTTACATTCTACCGTGTTTTGTCATTAAATGCTGTGATCTTTAAATGCCTCTAAATGCAACAACTTATCACTGCGTATAAATTTACATGTAATTTACAAAAGTAGTTCTCAAACAGTACTTTCTATGTTATCGGTTAAAAGATTTATTTCATGAATGTTGTCAAAACACCATGTTTTACAATTAATCAGCAGAAAATTTGATTTTATTGTTAAAAGCAAAATTCCAAGAGTTATTTTTCATGATTTATATTTCCATGTTCGTCGATCTCAACTCAACAGTCTTTGTGATAACCTGTTTAAACGGCCGGTTTTGCAAAACAGCTGTTTTTGCTGTTATTAATTTACTTCCTCTGTGATCTACGATTGATATCAATTTATTTAAGTAAATAATAATTTCATCAGTAAGGGAATGTACATAGAAGCATTAAATGATTTATTTTAGACGTCGTCGTGTCAATAACTGCCGTCAGTTGAGCAGACAAATTATCATAACGCGCTAACGAGCGGTAATAAAATTATATATTTGCTCTACTAATTTGGTTTTTTTTTCATGTTAAAATATATGGCCAAGACTAGATAAAGATGTTCGGTTTACAATAGTTTGACATGACATGTAATTATATCTACCATAGCTGGTGAAGCTACCAACAATTTTTCGAACATGGTTTGTTATCACCTCATGTCGTTATTAATTTCCATTTAACAGAATACCACGGTTAATCAGTATTTAAAATTTGACATAGTTTATCCAGGAACCAATTTCCAAAAAGTTAACATGTAATCTTTTTTTATTTGTATTTTTTATTGGATGGGTTTACTTATATGCGAATAGTTTTTAATCCATCAATATTTACCCCAGATCAGTTGATCAAAGGACTTGAACACACATGAATAAAAACTGGTTGATTGACGTTAAAACTGTTAAAGGTGACAATGTGGACATATACTGGCCACAATTTCTAACACCCCACTTTTATTTTTTTTATTATTTACAAAAAATTAACATCAATTTTTAAGTCGTTGCCACTATCGACTGCTGTTTTAAATGCTCAACTGTTCATGTCAAACAATTGCAGTCAAGTAAGAAATAACTCGACCATCACCGTTTTTGTTAAAAAGCATGGAATGTGTGTTCGATATGTTTCTCGGATACGTTTTTCAAAAGGACTTGATTCAATCAATTCCCTTTTTTTAACTTATTGTTAAAAACATAAAAACAATAAAGAAAAATGCGATGCATTTCTGCCAAAGAACCTTCAAGGTCAGTTGGCGTGGTCCAAGCAGAGCACGGTTCACAATTGGTTTGTTTCCTTTCACAATATTTGCTGTATTTACTTTTAACCTTTAAAAATGAAGTCTTAAACAATAAAACAGCTTTTCATAATTTATAATTTTCATCACAGATCACTAGATTTTTAACAGACACCAGAAGTGTTGAAGCCTCACCATGAAGACGAAAACGTCATGTAACGACACGTCAACATTACCGCTACATTAGGCCAACTCACCTTTCCGATAGACACCAAACACATCATGCAATTGCACAGCACATTTTAGTCCAAATCAATGGCCTTTATGGGTGGGACGATGTAAATCCAAAAGTGAGAAAGTTCTCAGCATCCGAATTTCGCAGAAATAGACCACAAAAACAAATGAAATAACCTTCTACAAAGGTTTTTATTCAATCACAAGACTTTTACACGTGCGTGCACGGGTTAACATTGCATTATGATATCGGACATTTACGAAATAGATGCATCAACAGTCTGTATTGTTGACATTTACATAACCAATCTTTAAGCCTACAATAATGCTATTAATTTCACCACTCTCTGCTTAGTTAGAATAATCTAACTGTGTCTCGGGACAGGCCATCGCCACAGTTAAAATGCCTCCCGATATACCCGTAATGTAGCAAAAAATTGTAGAATCGCTCAGAAACGATTTTGGAGAAATTTAATGAAGTTGCATTGAAAATATCAGTTAAATTATTCATTACAAACCATTATGAAGCTGTACTTATCTTTCATCTAAAAATCTAATTCATATTATTGGAGAATTCAGCACTTTTTCACCGACGTTTTTTACTTGCTTCGAATTTACACACCATGTTGACATTCGAATCTCTCGGGATTTTTCAAAGTAAATGCATTGAGTTAGAGTTATCTTCCGTATTTCCTTTGATAAACAAAATATTTAATGAAAATTTACATGCATTGTACTATCGTTTCTGAGTTTATCCATGCAAACGTGATATTGTGGAGACAAAAACTAAAGAGCCTCCCGTGATTTAAAGGGAATGTAATGCGCATGCGCAAGATTGTAACATCCAAAAAATCCAGACGATTTCCGCAAATTATCTCAGTTTAATCAAAACCGCTGCTAGAATCCTATGTTTTTCCTTATTAAAAAGTTATTTATCCGGTTCTTGTAAAACCTTCTGTACTTTTATATAATTTGCACGGAAAACGGCAAATTGCATCAACACAACACACAACACGGGATTCTAGCAGCACTTTTCAATTTAAGCATTGATCAAACTAACGATACGTATAAAATTTCAAGTTCAATATATACGGGGTAGTGCTGTTCTAGTCGGATTTTTATATCGTAAACAACGACAGAGGAAAGTCTGGCCGATAAATAAAAGCAAATTTACATACCTTTTAGCGAATGATTGATAAGACTAACATCTCCCCCAGTATTCTTATGTTCAATTCTCAATAAATCACACCACAACCACTTCATCGAAAAGAAATCTATTCCTTGGACGCCTTTCTTTGTAGAATAAAAAATAACGGAATCAGCTTATTTACTCTCTCAAAAACCTTTTTTGTACGCAGCTTGGGTTAATAAACCTCGGATTTAAACGTATCAGGGCTGAAATGTACTGCGTGTTACTTTATACGTATCGAATACATACAGGCTTAGGATAATCATTTGAATCGCAAAATAAACTCTAGTTTTACTAACTTATTTATATATTCCGTAAAAAAATTATTCATATAATCATTTAGCTAGAGTTAAAATAAATTTATTTGTAGGTAATTGCATGTATAGTTGATCTTTATTTAGAATAGTTTTTATGTTGCTATGACACACATTTTGATGGAAATAAATAACTAGATAATTATATTATATCAGTGACATATTGATTTATGCTCTCTATTAATGCTTGCAAACATTTTTTTTTTAAAAAATTCGCATTGCATTTCATTCAATTTGCTGAAGATATATGTGAGATACAACCAATTAAGAATCTGCAGAGGTACACTGACTAATACGTATACACTTCACTGGTTTCAGTTAAGTCCTTCAGTCCTTCGTCAGTTTTGTCACAAATCTATCTTTTTACGAAAATCCTAGGCCTTACAATGTTACTAATATCAAGTATTATATCCAAATTAATTCATGTGTTACATATCAAGTTAAAAACAACAAGTTTTATTAATGAGATTAACAATTTGAAATTGATAAATGAAACCATAGAAAACAGCATCCTTAATAAGTATACTTTTATTTTTATTTTATATTGTAAAATGTGGATTGTTACCGGTATACTCTCTCTCTCTCTCTCTCTCTCTCTCTCTCTCTCTCTCTTCGTAAAAACAGTCTGCTTTGAACAAAAGGAACAATCGATTACAATTATAATGTTCCTTGTCATATTTTTACCTTACTCTACTTATCTATTTATTAATAAGTTTTAAGTCTTTATCAGAATAGAGGGAAACAACCTTTTATCTTTTTTTCCAAGGATCACAAGGAACAATCTACAAAAAAAGAAACAATAAATAAATAGATAAAATACCTTTATATTTTTTAGTTCTCAATGTAGAAGCTTTCATATTCGTTTTAAAGAGCTGCTTTAAGAAAATGCCAACAACACTAATTTCGACTTAAGTGTGTACTGATGTGAATTGTTTGGTGATATATCAATTATATCACTCAATATATCAGGAAAAAGGCCAAAATGTTCCCTATAAGCAATTATTTTACATACCGTGTAATTTCTCTTTTTGTTTGCCATGATTTATGATAATAACTGTTTTATATACAACTTGCAATTATCTTTTATTCAACATTAAACATATACTTGTATGATCGTACATGAATTTTGTTAATAAACTAGAGAAACTGAATCTATGTAAGGTCAATATAAATTGTTTTGAATCGGCAGCCTCGGAAATAATTGTTCTCCTTCATTGGCAACTAAGAAGAAAAATCAGTCACTAAAATAACATAAATTATTTATTAAAAAAAATAAAATAAAAACAAACATTCTGATAGTATTGCATAAATCATAAGTGATTTCTAACATCGTTGCAAACTACGATTAGCATGTACAATCATTTTCCATCTGAAGAGAGCAATGCGGATTCCAAACCTTGACTTGAAACGATGGTTTTAATCTTGCACCAATGATTTTAAAAGAGTCTTAAATCAATAAAGAGACTATATTCCCCTCCGATTTCTCCTGTATGGGACTAAAACGGATAAATAACTGGTCTTCATTTCGTGTTTTGTTTGAAAATGAATAAAGCTTGAAGTGTAATCTACACAAACTCCATTTTTCTTCAATTATTTGTTTACAATTTCAAAAAAAAGTTTTAGCCAAATTCATCTATTATGTAGAATTGCAAGGACGAGAATTACCGCCAAAAGTCTATGTATCTTGTTTTTATTAGTTTTTTTTTTCTTCTGTACATTTACACATAGGTATGGATTCGATGTTTTCAAATTCATGCTGATCATTTCATTTTGTTTTTTTTAAAATCATAATTCATGTTTTGTTAAGTGTATGTTGCAATATTCTCCTCTTATCCATGTAAATTTTTACTTCTTTCTTTTATATTCGTACCGGTTTGTTATACATTTTTTTAAATTTCCGTCATAAAGGGGAATTCAATTGCGCAACCATAAAGCGCATGCAATACAAATACAAGTTGTTTGAATTTAATGCTGCATGCAGCTGTGCGGTCACTACAATTGCTGCTCCCCTTCACGAAAAAAAGAAAAAAAACGTAAGTATGTAACTGTGTACGAGTACTTAAACAATCACTATTATTTGTTTATACTTACGATACGATATTTACCGCCCCCCCCCCCCCTCCCCCTTCAATCCCGATCAATTCTGTACTGCTCGGTAACAAAATCAATGCATAAATGCCATTACCGCAAAAGTTGTATTTTATTAAAATTGTTTTTCTGCTTCTCGATAGCTACATAATCTGTTTTGTCTTTTTAATAATCTCACATTAAAACAAAACACGAATTTATGAATACATGTATTATGCATGAGTTGAAATGGTGATTAAATAAGGTATTTTATTATATTTTATAAGTATTAGAAATTCCCTATGCATTTAATTATATCGATTTATACCATGAACATAACACAATCAACTTTAATTAATACTGGGATTTTTTCCTGTCGTTCTCTTACAAAATGAAGTTCTATATATTCATTAAGTACTGCAGGAAACGGAAGTTGTGCGCACTCAAAAACTTATGCCCGTTAGTTTTATTTCCTCAGAGCGTGCCAGTAAAAAAGTAGTATCATTTAAACTAAGGAATAATGAATAGTTGTGCTTTGATAACTGTTTTCTCTATGATCTTTGGATGCTTGTCAACAATTGGATACACTGTTGGTTTTCGTTATGAGTAAGTAAATTATATGCTCAACATTTAACTACAATTTTGGTTAAGTATTTGTAATTTTAAAGTATTTAAAAAACGGTAACGGTGATTTTTTAGGGAAAAAAAATATCAAAACTTAGAAATACGATTTCATCTAAGACGGCGAAAGTTTGCATTGTAATAACACAGGATAAAGTTTTGAAAAGTAACTAAACTGAAAAGTAACTTAATTATAAATTCATTATATATCGCTGCCATTAAGGCAGCTTTTCAGAACTTTCAGTTAGCATTAGGTAGCCTCAGTGATACAGGTTAAAACTTGGGTGACTTTTTTACTGCTATATTTTAAATTAGGTCTCAATATAATAGTTTTGACAGATAAACAAATTGGATAGAAGTTTTACAGAACGGGGTAACCAAGGACGCGGGATAACAGGGCGAGTTGATTACTAGGAGTATGCTTAAGGCCCTGCCACACCAAGCTGCGTCCTCACGGCGTTGTAAAATTCATGGAATCGCCATAGGATCGCAAGGAAAATTAAGAAAAAATGTACAGTTTTATTTGAAAATGTTACAAGTGGAGTCGTCACGGCGTCCTGACGGCGACCGAGGCGTTCTTACGGAGCTCCCAAGGCTATAACTGCGTTTCCACGGAGTTTTACTTGGCGATTAACTGCGCTCTCGCTGAGTCTCCGCCGTACGCTCATGGCGTGCTAGGAGATTTTACCGCGCGTCCACGGCGTGCTCTGCGCACTGACTGCGTGCACAAGACGTGTTTTAATTCTTGGTAGGTTGATATTAATTTGTACAGTTTTATGTGAAACAAACAAGAATTTACAACTAGTAAACCAATGATTAAAACATTGTTTTGATTTTATGAAAAGGTACATTGTAATTGAAACATAGTTACTTCTAAACAATTTGTGAAGGACTATGATTAACCTCTTAGCAGTCAGGTCTACAAAAAAGATCCGTTATTAGCTGTTAGAAAACATAGAAAAGATTTGAAAACATTAGAATCAAATGGCATGAATTCCATCTACGTCCATTGATAGGTCTTGGAATATAAGCAAATTCTACGTTTTACATAGTCATCTACATCCAGTTTGATAATTATTACATCGCTTGCTATTGTACAACAGCCATTTTTCGAGTTTTCGTGGTCTTGATGACAACGCAGTAGAAACGCCGTGGGAGCGTGGTATAAACGCAGAAGAAACGTCACGAGAGCGCAATGAACGCAGCAACAGCTCTATTGGGTCGCTGTGTGAACGCAGCCAAATGAAAAACAACTTGTTCAAACGCTGTGGATGCGCAGTGAGAGCTCGATAGAGACGCAATGAGATCCCAAAGGACGCTGTGAGGTCTCTTTGCAAAGGCAATTGACTTATCACTGCTTCTACACTGCGATTAGCTGCGTTCCTTGAGCGCGCCAACGGAGCTCTTGTGGCGCTGTTGGAGATCTTACGGCGCTGTCACTGCGATCTCACTACGCTTCAACGGCGTGTTTATCAGAACGCCGAGCCACGGCGCGTTCTTTGTGCATGTTCAAAGTGCGCGCCGTCGCATGGCATTCTTCCCACCGCGACGGACGAAGATGCCGTTGCGTTCTTCGGGGCTGTAGGAGACTCTACTGCGTTTACCTTGGCGTTTTACATTATTTAAGGACGCAGCGGGATCGCCGTGAGGACGCAGCTCCGGTGTGACAGAGGTTTTAGCAGGCAGATACATTTGACCGGCAATTTATGGTTGATTTATAAAATATGGATTAATTTGATGCGATTTTAGTTTTGAAATAGAGAACTTTCCTATGCCGGAACGCGGTTAGACTAATTAACGTCACAGTGGAAATGAAGGGCGAGTTATCCATTGAGCAGATACTTTATATCTGACAACTTTAGTTTAAAATACATATAAGGAAGTGAATATGCATACACTAGCATTTTTCATACATTTTTTTAACACAACAGATTGGCAGTTAACCTATTAAATATTTTGTAGACAATGAACATATTGTGCTATTCGTCTATATTAATAAATGATGTATGAATAGAACGGGAAAGTTAAATCGGATTGGGGGGGGGAGGTTGTTTCCCAGTAAATTTGTTAAGACATACTTTTACAATGTATCTGATATTCTTATTTGGAACAATAATGAAAAATGATAATGAAATTTGCCCTAGAGAAACAAAATTTAGACTGAAGATATGAAGAAAAGATACCCAATCAATGGTGTAAAATAAGATAAAATAAAGTTTGCTATTTTTTTTAATCAGCGGCAACAATGAGAGTTAAGGTCACGTTAATGTATATAACATCCATTTTAGTTTAGGTTTCCCATCCCTGCTAGCTCTTTTAAACATCCAGACATGCAGTTTTTTTTATTTCTAATTTAAGAAGTATGTCAAGAAAGCAATTAAGAGAATTGTGGAGACACAATATATACAAAATTAAGATGAAAAAAAAATGGTTCAACATATTAAGCTTAAGCATTGTATCATTTTAGGTGTAAAGTATTAATCGAGTGATATCATCTAGTGAATAAATAAAACAAATGGAATGGCAGGTATAATAATTCAGTTCAGTAAAATTTATTCAATTTTTGTGGACTGTAGTCCGTGATTTATTGGAGATCGCAGAGAAAATAAATGCAGGTATCCAACATTTGGTTTTCGTTGTGAAAGGAAATGTGACTGCAGAAGACAGTTGTGCCATTTCATAAAGGGATGCCCGCCTCCAGGTGAGTTGATTTATTTTTTAAACTAAAACAGATGATATTTTTTTTACCGTTTTCCTTTGAAGACGTTATACAGAGTTAAATGACATCTAGTTTCCGAACTGTGCACTCTCTCTTCTTAAGCGCTAGGATTAGTGGTGTAAACATTTACATTTGATTCATACGCTGATGATCTAACTGACGTACGACAAAACAGAAAAAGCAAAAGAAAAAAATGACGAAGAATGAAATTCATCCTGTTTTTAATTAGAACTAGATTTAAGCAATATTCTATGATATCTATTGAAAATAGGTGTTCTTTTTCTTTTCGTATTGTTGCAAACACATGTACTAATGATGTGAAAATGTACGGTTAAGCTAATATCAGTAAGGTAACTTGCAAATTTGATATTGTAAATGCAGTTGCATCAATTTAATTAGAGTAGCACACACATTTCTGATATAATTTTCTCCTACTACCTGTGATATTAACTAACAAGCATATGGTATGCTTGCCATTGCGATTGGTTTTCGTTCATTATTATGCACACATGCTTTAAAAGCATATATTGAAAATCCGCATTATAGCCATGGTATTTAAAGGAAGGGGACGTTAATATGAAAAAGTGAATCTCCTTTGATAACTTACTGTTGTTCTAATTTTATCAAAAGATGATAATCTTTAGTAATAAAAGGGTACATTTGTTCTTATATGATCTTTCATTGGTTCAAACAAATCCTCTACGTTTAAATTGTTAATTCTAAAAATATTTCAATGTTATCATACACTACACGACAAATTTTACAATAAATATTTTCCCCTAAAACATTTAATGGAAAACTAATAAAATGTTGACATTTTTAATGCAACTTATACATTGTATATATGATATATCTAATATTTCGCGCTCAGGATCCGGACAGTCTGTTTGCCATAAAACACAGTTTAAGGACGTTGTTTACTCAGGGTTTGAGTTCTCAAATTCGGATCGTTATAAAGTTCAATATCATGAGTAAAATTTGTTCTAATCACAAAAAGTATTTATGAAATGAATTATTATTGACAAACCATTCTATATTTTTACTATATTATGGAATTAGGCTCAAACAAAGTTGGGACATTTTCAAAACAGAGGAAATTCGGACTAAAATTTTCAGATTTTGTTTTTCACTTAGATATTTTTGGTAGTACTGTAATATTCAAAGTTAAGATTTTATATGTTAGTCAACATAATTTTGCATATTTTCTGTTAGTTTTATCTCACTTTTTCGTTTAGATATTTGAATTGCACACACTACAAAAATATTGAAAAATGCTTAAAAATGATAAAAGACACCTTATCTCAAAATTTTGATCATTGACCTCATATAACGTTTATGCCTGCAGAGTAAGGTCAATATACCTAGTTTAATGCTACAAATGTTTTGGTATTATCATCATTCAGTTTTTTGTAAAATTTAATCAAGAAAGTGTATGAATTTGAAAACTGATAGAGGAAACTCGGACTGGAATATTCATAAATATTGTGAATGAAAACTTCATGCTTTGTGTCTGTTTAGTGTCACTGCCATTCATAAACTGTATTTCATTTTAAAAAGAATTTAGCAATTTATATTTTTTTTCACAAATAAGAAAATCTCAATCATAGTGTTAAATTTTCGGGGATTTTTCTTAAATTTTCAAAAAATATTCAATGGCCATTATCTCAAAAAGTAGGTCATTGACCTACTTTTTTGAAAGTGAAAAATAGCACTACCATGAGAGGTCTTTCACACACAATAGATGGTTTTTCATTATCATCAGTGGAAATTTTTTTCATTCTGAGTAAACGTATACCTTAACTATAAATTTTGCCTCATTAAACCGTACTGTAAATTTTAATTGTTCTCCGACTAATACAAAAGAAAGGTTACGCCTGTCAATTGAGTTTTACACCTTTTCATCTGCTAGCCACCAAAAGTAGCTAGTATAAATACTCTGACTTCTCAAATCACTTTTAAATACTACCAACATTGCTGGTTAGACATGATTAGTCACGCTTCACTGCACGTGCCTAGGGTATCAATACATTGAGCACCTTTCAAGTGACACCACTTTTTAAAACACTTCTCTACTTCAAAGAAAGAATCTCTACTTATAAATTCAGACTTTTTGCAAATAAACTACAAAATGCCTGCACCAGAGTAACTACTTACACCTTTGGTATTCCAATACGTTTGAGATGTTGTCTGTTAGCTATAATTAACTTTTACCTGATAAGTAATTACTTTAAAATTAAATAAAAACTTACTTTCATTTTCGATAATCAAGTCTGAAATATTAAAAATAAGAGTAAGGTGATGGATACGCTTTGGAGGATCAAAGTCAGGGGTAGTTTACATCAAAATACTGGTATATTCTTGCAATGCAATAATATTGAATGATTACGCAAAGAGTGAATACATTTACTGGGAACTTATTTAGAGTATACATGTAAGTTAAGATTTGACAAATGTTAAATTTTACAAATGAGCCAATTCGTTTTTTGAATGCGCGATTTTAGTTTTGATAATTATTCGCTTGCAAACCCCGACCTCTAACGAGAGAATGGGATACGACTTTCCAGAACCGGTTAACCTAGAATGCAGGTTGACTAATAAACGAAAAGTGTAGGACGAGTTCATCATGCGTCGCAGGTAGATGCCGGACTTCGATAAATACAAAAAAGTTGATAAATAAACTTGAACAATTTGATGCGATTTTAGTTTGTATGGTAAGAACATTCCACAACGAGGTGCCCAGATACGGGTTCACTAATTAACTTCATGGCGGAAAGTGTGGGGCAAGTTATTTTACCGTCGGGAAGATATTTTGAATCCGACGTTGGTTTAAAATATGAAAATAAATGTGCATACACTAGCGGCTTTTTTATAATGTTTTTTTTAAATTATTTTAAACATTTTTATTCCACGAAATATTGGTAGTAAACTTGGACATTAATTTGTAAACAAAGAACAGTTTGTGTTTTACGTAATAAATGATGTACATTTATGCATAAAACGGTGAAGTTAAATAGGGTGAACCCCCCCCCCCCCATTTTTTTTAAAACAGACTTTTATAGAACATCACAATCATAAACATTTATAGTAATGTAAATTATATTGAAATTTGACTTAAAGTACAGCATTTAGAGAGAGGTGCAATAAATAGCAGCAATGATGTAGCCCTCACCCATTTTTTTTTATATCTGCTGTGAAAAAAAATAGGGAGAGGGCTACACTATTGTAGCTATAACTACCCAGTCGCTGCTTTGATATAAAAAATTTAAAAAGTTTGATTTGTCAGTCAGCTGCAACAGAATAAAGGCAACGTACATGTATATATTATCCATTTCAGTTTATTTTTTCATCCATGCCCGCTGCTCCAGCCATGCGATTGGTTTTTTATTTTAATTCTAAAGAATAAGTTAAGAAAGCAAATCGGACAAAGCATATACATAATGAAATAAAATGTGATTCATCATATTACGCATTATATCATATAAAGGTGTAGAGTGTTAATTCCCGTGCTTGTGCGGGTTTTCATATAATTCACTTAATAAATCTTGAACGCTTTTAATAGCTTTGTGGTATTTATATTTTAAAAAAGGGTATTTTAAACAACGTGTGTCTTGAACCTGAAGTATAGGAAGACAACAATAAGTAAACATTTCAATTGATCGGAAGTGCATTGGTGAACAATTTACGTGTAGATATAGATTTATAAAAGAGCATGGTTATGATTGTATTGTTTACAATGCATCAGTCAGGCATTTTAATACGCAACCAAAATTTGAATGTCATTGGTTTAGTTATAAGCAAGTTACAGAGCAAACAATTCTTTACCATGTAAACAAATATTTTGTGTACATTTTAAATGCTGAAGTAAAAATTCCAGTTTTAGACCTAAAATGGATTTGTTAAATGTAAGGAACTGTTTTTTTATGCTTAAGTCCGAAATGGACATAGACAACTCAGCTTAAAAAGGATTTTACCGGTATATTGAACATCTGTAAACAAGAACAGGACACGAGCCTTATTTACATGACAAAGAATTGTGATCCCTGTGTCTTGCTTATAGCTCTTTGACTGACTCTCAAATTTCATTTGGTCATTTGAAATTCATTCTTAACGCATAATAAATGATAGAAACATAAAAAATTATTCTGACTAAAATCATGACCATGAATCATCTATCTGGACGATTCGACTTAGTAACGAAATAGCCAGGATAAATAAAACTTCTCTGTCTTTTAATTTTATTCTTGAGGAAACATGAGAAAATACCAGTGGTAGAAAGTCATTTCTTAACAAATTTTTGCATATAGCGCATCTCTTTAAACGTATAACTCTCACAAAGTTTTCAAGATAAAATTATTGTTTGCAGTTGCTTTTTCATATTCACAAAGTGTGCATATTACTTGACATGTATTTTGTTTTGGTGAAATACCAGTTACATACATTGAACTTAGTATTTTGTTCCATTATATTGCACACACGGTGCAGATAACTCCTCTTGCCGTTTTCAAAATATGAAGCTATTGTCAGTTCAACTGCAGAGATATGCAAAATAAAAATAAGAGTCATACTTTGAGTTTTTGATAAGTATGTAAAATACTGAAACAATAAAATGACGAAAGTATTCATACATCTTTTTTGCTGTATGATGTCCTTTCTGTATTTCAGTTTGGTTTGTAGATGGCATTTCAAGGCTAACAAATAATTACATTTAGAAAACTCACAGTGCAATCATATGTCACCTGCATGTAGAAATCATCTGCAGTATACACAATCATACATATAACATTTATTAAATTGTGCATTCGTTTCTGTAGATTTTGTCATAATAAAGGATTAAATTTTTTTTTAAAAATGATGTATTTTTGATGCCTTCATATTCCAAGTGTGTGCAGACATACATTTAATTTCTGTTTTTGTGTAAAATACATGGGTAAGGGTGATCCATATATATTTTTTTAATATTGTTGATTCAATTTATATATTGCAATGATTCGGGAAAATTTGTATATGACTTATAGTCTTCTAATTGGTAAATTTAAGAAGGAATGTTTTGGATATAACTTTTTGAAATCTAAAACCAAATAACTTCATAAAACATGAGTGACACAAAATGGGCGTGTCTTATAGCATAACCGAAAAACGGTATGGGCTGCGCCACACAGTAATACATATGCTACATACGCGAGTATGTTAAGGCAACTTTGAGTTTAATGACCGTTGATATTTTGCTAAATTTAAAAATTGTTTATTTTTACGAAAACAGTTCTGAATATTATTATCAAGTGAATGTGTTCGCCATGATATTATTTTTCTACTTCGGAATCGAGCCGAACATTAAAGCTGCCGTGCCATGGTATCATGTGACAGTTTAAAAATATATAAAACTGTTTTACCTTAACAACGAATCAAAAAGTGTAACACTACCCCGAAGTTCATTTGTATGTATGATACCATAATTTGATCGGCAATTTGTTCATGTTTATGAGTATTACTGCTAGAATCCTATTGATAATCGCATAGAATAAATAAAATTGTCATTATTTATTGGAAACCTACTCGACTTCTTCAACTTCACCTAAAATACTTCGTATTTTTTTTATTTACAACAACATAGCACAGGATTCTAGCAACACTTTTCAAGTAGTTTAGGTCACATGCGTTTGATATATGCCGAATTTAATTTTCATAATATTCGGGGTTGTATTACAATTTTGCCTTTTTGGTACACACTGACAGAGAAAAGGCCGGTCAAGCCACATAAATGTTTGTCTGCTTACCTTACAGCGAGCGCAGCTCTACCGGCAAGGCGTGTGTGAATAGAAAATTCAGACTAGTTGCACATTCATTCAATGGAATTTTTGGCGTCAGTAAATCGGACCAGTAATGCATTGTTTTAATCGTCCCAGTAGTTCCCTGTAATCATGGCAATTTTCAACACTTCACAGCAAAATAATAAAAACAATAACGATGTATACGACATACAGTCAATGGTACCTCTAAAGTTCACTTCAGTACACTCTCAATCAAAGATAATTGAGTGACGTCACAAAGGTGTTTACATAGATCCGATAGATTTTTTTGGCTCAGTAAATTTTGACCCACAATTCATAGTACCAATGGTTTCCAACCTCATGTTCTCGCGAGAATCGAAGTACATATAAATGTGTTATTTTAAGAACATCATGTTTTTTAAGTAAATAAAACAGTATACTTCGCGTACTTTTATTAATCAAGGGAGTTTTACTTTACAAAGACAGACGACACTTCACCAACGTGAACTTTGACGTCACAATAAGGGGAAATTACTCTAACTGAAGTTATTGTAAATCTGCTGAAAATCCTCTCAAAATTTTGCAAAGCTAAAGAATGAGGACATTTCTTCAGATATAGGAAACAGTTGTAACTTGCACTCATTTCAATGAATGCTAACATTTTATTCACTATAATTACGGCAATTTCAAGGAACGTACACATAGCATCGTTTTTTTAAAGGGGGTGGTGGATATGGATGGCAGTCTCATCCAAAAAATCTTTACAAGCAAAGAGAAAAAAAAAGGATTTTTCTCAAAATCTGAAAAATTCTAATCCTTCAGCTCTTTAGCAGTTCAATGGTTTCTTTATTTTCACTTCCATTTATTACATGCTCCCAATCCCATGGTGGGGGGGGGGGGGGGGTCTATTTTCTTTCTATAATATGATAAGCCAATTTTTTAAAGCGCAAATCAAAAAAAAAATTGAAATTCATTTGTTTTAAGTAGAGGGGGCAACTCCATGATAAGTAGGTTGGGCCTCTGTGATAAGTCATTTTTGTATGTAAGTTTAAGAAAAAATTGCTACTGCAAAAATGGGGATGAACTGACGTACTTTACAATCGCTTTAAAAGAGGAGATAGAGTGCAATAAACATTTACATTTAAAATCTTTATTATTCTACAACATTTTATCTGAGACTGATCTAATGTTCTACTCATAAATAAATAACAAATCTTATAAACTATAAATAATGTAAATTTACTGAAAAAATTATTATGTTTTATTTTATTTTGCAATCAAATTTATTGAAGTTGTTAATTTTATTGATTTATCGTAATTCATTGTTTGATCACATGCTGCGCTCGCCCCAACGGTCGCACCGTAAAACATATTAACACTCGGTAATAAATCAAAATATCCATGCCTGTATTATCCTGATTATATCCAAAATGACATGCATCTAAATAGTGTGTATCAGTATGAAATAAGACTTATTTCAGTATTGTTTACACTGCATTCCGATGATTTGTCTCCCCACATTGATCGTCTCTATTAAACACACTTGTGACGTCATCAATGATAATTATATGTTATAATTATAGAGAAATCGAAGATATATTCAGTTAGAAGAGTTTCTAGTGACATTTTGATAATTTCGGTCGGAGCGTGATTTGACCACGCTCGACCGAAATGATTACCTCATAATACTCAAAGAATGGTTCCTTATTCCTTTGATAATAACATATGATTGTCGTTATACACAAGTGAGTAAATCAGCATACATATGACCCTCCATATTCACTAAAATATAAATCGTTGCTTACGGGAGACTTATTTTTTAGGAAATACAAAGAGAAGATTTACGGATAGGGCTTTCATCATTTAAATACAGATCTTATCAATAGCACCTAGCGCCCTGCGATATTATTAATATCTGTATTTTCATAAAATTTGGCTTTCTGGTTTATTTATATTTTGACATTCCAACATATGAAGACCATGCTATCAAGGGGAACACTTTTGAAATGTTTATTTGCATTTGTAATCGATATTTCTTAATATTATTTGTAGAATTTCAAAATTACTAAGATATATATTTTTCGATTTAAAATTACTTAAAATATATATTTTACGAGTTAGGGTATAAATGATTATTGTAGATAAAAAGCAATATATATAATTCTGTAAGCAATTATATTAGAATAATGTTGAATGATAATATAAACATTTTAGCATAATAAAAGAAGAAGCGATCAAACTTTTCTATCCCAATTTCGACGTTTTAAAACATCTAATAAAAGCTTAAAGGTTAAAGAAAAACTTTTAACTAAAGATAAGAACATTATCAAATTTATAACATTTAATCCCCAAGGTAGGGTCATTAATATTTCCGAGCCCGATGACTAAAATCACTCTATAATGAGCACTAGTATTAATTTTAAGTTTGGCCAGCATCTCTCTAACTAGAGATGGTGCTATCATACTTGATACACAGTAGTTGAGAACATAAAGTTTAAAATTACTATTTAATAAATCCATTTCTTAACTACAATTGTGTTTAAAGGGGCATGGTAACGATTTTGGTCAAAACTTTTTTCCGATTTTAAATTCTACAATGCTTCCGTAATGCATTTATAATAGGCAACACCAATTTGAATGTCATTTATTGAGTTATAGACGAGATAAAGATCTTACAATTCTTTGCTGTGTAAAGAAAGATTTTGTTTATATTTTGAATGTTTTTGTAATTCAATTTCAATTTTAGACCTAAAATGAATTCGTTAACAGTAGGAACTGTTTATTTATGTTTAAATTGACAAAAAACAATCGTTAAACCACCTTAAAAAATAGTGACCATGACCCTAAAACTTGAATCTGTTGACTTAAATATACATATTTATTAGCCAATATCTAAATGCAATTCTGTCTACCAAGCTAAAGCTAGCAGCCAATAACAGAACCTATGGATGTATTCACTACAAGAGTTCGTTAGCTAAATGGACTTTTGTATAGGTCATAGACGCCTTCTAAATCTTGTAATGAATACATCTAATTAAGGGTCTTGTACGGTAAAGCTAATACATGTATCTGTAAAATAACTTGCAACTTTGATATGATAC